>NC_139482.1:88915961-89105961 GCF_008360975.1 Lichenostomus cassidix
AAACCCCAGAGCATTAATTCCCAGTGATGATAATAAGGAAAGAAATACGAAATCAGTTCTCATAGGGATAAAAAAGTAGAAGAAACAGTTTGTATTTTATTTGAAGTACTAGCTGCCATTATGGCATATGGAAAAGAGAGAAAGTGTACCCAGAATATAATAAGTAACAACAATTCTACCAGCTTCTAGATTCCCCAGAGGGTTCTTCTACTTACCCACCCCTCCTGCATTGTTAATTATAAGATTGTGTCATACTTTCATATAAACTGTTTGTCCATGGAATTTCGTAGAAACACTTTCACTTACTTTTCTGTTTGTGTTGTGGAAAACTCAAATTCTGCAGGACTGAATTAGCTGTTGACTACAACTATACAGGCCTGATTGCAAACCCCTTGAAAAAAATTTTTGCTTGACTTCTGTAGATTTTACCTGAAGTTTTTAAAGGTTCAAACATCCTTAATGTGATTCAAAAATTCTAACCAGAGAAAGAGTGTGTTTTCCTACTTCTCTATTTTTTGGGGAAGTGATTTATGTGTTGAAAATGGCTATGGTAAAATAAGAAAACTACCCAAGAATGTATTTATATGTTTAAGCTTTTCAGATAATTAATATATTTCCTCCTTCTTTCAGTCATTCGTTATGTATTTATGAAATGTAAAGGGGCAAAATAGGAAGAAAAAAATATTATTTTGTATCAGATATATTTCATACATAAGCTTCAGATACATGCAAGTCGTATTAATACCTAATTGTTTAAATCACTGTTGCTTGATTGTATATATTTAGAATAAAATAATGCTGGGTTTTAGCTGAAATAGAGAAGTTGAAAACATATACTTTACCTTTAGTATCTCTGGTAAATACCTGTATATCAACAGACTGAACAATTGCACAGTTTGTCCCTCTATTAGCCATAGGTTGGCTAAAGCTCAATCAAGCCCAGGAAAGATTCTTACTGAATACATGAGGAGTTAACCCGGGACTTTTAACGTGGTGTCTTTACAAATTTCATATAGAGGTTACAGGGATGCTTTAAAAATGCATTTTATGGCCTTCCTCAAGGAAGCATTTTCTGGCAGTTCACTGGAAGTATTTATTCATCAAAGTTCCTGGAGCTTGCTAAGCATGAATACATGGTATCAAATGTAGAAACTTCAATTTTCATCTCATTAAAAAAAATTCTGAATTGAATGTTAATTATATAAAATAAAATAAAGGATGCTTTTCACAGTCAAGCCATCTTTATAAAAATTGAAACTATTTGTTTAACAGATAAGTATTAAACATTTATTGGCTATTGGCTTTATGGAATTGAGTTTCTATTAAAAATAAAAAAGAAGAAAAAGAGAAGGGAGTAAAAAAAAAGAGAAAATTTAGTTTTACGTCATTGTACACATATGAAACAAAAAAATGCATAAAGGTGTTCCCCTTCCCCTAAAGCCATGTAGGTGTGCAGTCACAGATTCTCTTTTAATGACAGGTGATGATCTTCAGGAAATACAATGCTTCCTCTTAAATAGGATAACTCAAACATAGTAAAGAATAGGCACTTTAGAAATCCATTTGTTTTATTCTGGTGTTATCTTTCCATCTCACTATATATTGTGATTGCTCAAATATGTTGGATATTCCTCAAGGCAAACACTAACATCTGCTCTTGCAATCCTTTCCCAAGCAGAGATATTAGTGATTTCAGTGGAGATTTTCCCCAGGGAATGACTTCACACTTGGGGCCAGGATGAAGTTAGAGAATTTAGGGCCTGATCTGCAATGTGTGGAAATCCAGCAGAATTGAGAAAGGTTCAGCAACACTTCACAACGGGTTTCATCTTGCATCATTCAGAGTAACAAGAGTTTTTATTGCTGACTTTAATCAGAGCAACATCTGGGCTGGCACAAAGTTAAACCCGTATGGGATTTCCCTCACTCACAGGAGCACCTATCCTGGCTTCAGTGAGATTATGTTTATGATAAGGACAAGGAGAGGTGGCCTTTAGGAGACAAATTTTTAAACCTTAAAATCAATATTGTTAAATTAGAAGCATGAATTTCCCTGTTTCCTTTCAAAAGCTGCCTGGCTGAAAACTCAAGTGTAGAAATAATCTCCATTTTGGGGAAATAACACTGGAACAGCAGAAATGGCTGATCCTTTTTTACCTTATTTTTCTAGTACCACTGAAGTTACCACTATAAAAAATGTCCTTTACTGTACCATAAACTATTTTTTTTCTCTTTGCACTACACCTCTTTTCATTGTCTATATGATAGTAGATGTATTAAGGGTACATCTTATACAGACTCAAAAGTATTAAAACCAGTTAGTAAGAATGAGGAATTCTGTTTATTATAAGTGTCATGTGCTGTGTTTTTCATCTCTCTTATTAGTGGCTGGGCATTATTGAGCTCTCTTCACTGAAAAATATCATGCTGATTGTTGTCACTTGGAAAGCAGGGCATTTAGCTTTTAACCACATTGGTGTCTCTGAAAAGGTATTTCTCTCACACAAATAGCCCAACCAGCACAGCTATTTACCAAATTATCTTGAAAGTTCTAGCTCTGTAAGATCCTTTTCATACAGCTGTGGGCAAACGTGCATCTTAATGCACATACAGAAAAAAATCACTGAATCATAGTTGGTATGCTATCATCTCTTTTCTCTTATGACTGAAAGACTGGAAGTCTGCATTCAGAATAGTTTCCTTTACTGTTTTTTTTTACTATTCAGTGGTATCTACAGGTTAAATAGTTCACCTGACAATGTAGGCTATTATTTGTGCTTCTTAGATCAAATAATAGGTAATGCTGATTAGAGATTGTAAATTTTCAATGGTACAGAATTATTTAAATGTAGTACAGACTTGGTGATAAGCCAGACACTAATTTGGTCAAATTTTGACTGCTGATATTACTTTGGGATGTCATTGGCATACTGTCATGTCTCATTTTGGTTGCCAGCAAAAATAACAACGATGACACCGGTCACAATAAATGGAGTAGATTGAAAAATAACAATACAAAAAAAGTTCTGCAAGAGCTCTGCATATGCCTGCATTAGTTAAACAGATGGTTTACCATTAGTGGGTGTTTGACAAGAAATGCTGTTTTAAACTGTATGAAGCTGCTGCTCATGGTGAAGGTCCAGAGGGAAGTGACTGTCATGTTCCCAGCAGAAGAAAATAGTTGTGAAACCTCACATCACCTCATGTGATTCTGCTTTCCCTGAAAGACTGCAGATCTGGAACCACAGGCTCAGGTTTTGCCCCGCTGTCTCTCTACTCATGAACAGCACAAGTCAGTCAATCATTAGGATTTAGGCTGCATTTGGGGCACTTCTTCAGCTTTTCCTGTGTCTTGGTCTTCTGCTCTAGTAAGTGTCGCTGCAATTCTCACTATTTCTATAGACTATATAGAAGAGCTATAGAAAAGTAGAATTTTCACCACTTAAAAAAGAATTAAGGGACTGGTCTGGCTGCTGATTCCCTCTCTGTGGTGAGAAAGTGATTTGTCTTGTCTAATGAGAGAGGCGTAATTTGACTGGCTTGAACCCACCTCCCTTTTGAAGCTGTCTGTCTCCACTGATTACAGAAGGAAGCCAAATTATTGCCTTGGACAATCCATCTCATTTGTAGCAAGGAGAGGTGAATTCTATCCAATCAGTTTCTGCAAAATGATAATAGAGTTTTAGAAAGAAAGCCATTTCCCTTATGCCTTTGAGATACATGTAGCCTTATTAGAAAAATAATATTTTCCTCCTGCAAAGATATGTGGTTATAAAAAGGAATGGGTAGGTATTTTCTATTTTAAGAGAATTTATTTACATAGCTCTTTTAAAAATGAGACAAAGTAAGTTTAATACACTTCAAATTAAATCACAGAGATGGTGAAGGAGGTGGTTTCCATCTAGAAAGTTGTACTTCTCCTCTTACTACAAAAAGCTTGCCAAAATGGGATGTATTTCAAAAAGTCACACATGCAAACTTATAAATCCTATCAGTATCATTGATAACATGCCAAACACAATATGTTCCTCTCTCTTTCTTTCTCCCAAATACCTGCACAGACACAGGCACAGAGCAACTATATTACTGCCTCCACCTTTACTAAATTAATTCTTCCCAGGCCCAGTCTTGGCACTCAGCCACGAGGCACTGATCTAGCCAGGATCGCACAAGAAATGTGCTCATGGTGTTTTCTCACACAACATTTGTGAAAGGCATCTCAGAAAATAAACTTATAAGGAAGGTATCAGAGAGAAGTGGAAAGTGTCTGCATGCCCAGAGTACAAACCACTTGCTCTTGGCCACATAAAGGACAGGCAAGCTGGGTAAAAGGCACATTCTCCATGCAGATTTGGAAAATCCCTTGTAGGTCAGTAAACCAGTTGAATACCACTAAACTAATAAAATGCCACACAAGGTAGCAACTTTCTTCCTCCACCTTGCAGGGACTTGACTGAAGGAGATATAAATCATGAGCTGTGTGTTTTCATCATGTTCATATCTAGCTGCTGTGAGAAAGGCAGTGACATGTGTTTTCAGTCTTGTTAGTTGTTCTGACTGTAGTGAAATTAGAAGACTCTTTTGTGTGTATGTGCATATTTTCTGCTGTAGTCTCGTGCTGTAGTGTGATTGAATTTGGTTTTTTTTGGTTCTCTTTATGTAGCTTGAAATTATTTTTATGTCATAAAAATTATCTTTGATGTTTTTGAAATCTGTTCAGCCCTATAAGGCCTTTATAAGTTATTGTTTTCTTAAAAACATTCAAAATGAAAGTCTTAAAAAAACACATGTTGGAGATGGAGGAACAGTAAAGTGCAAAAAGTTACAAAATGCATCAAACAGCACAAGTGAATAATTTCATCTAAACTGCACACTTTTATGGCTTATGCAATCACCTCTGATTATCACAGTGCCTCATTTCTACTGTTTCTCTCAAGTCCAGTGACACAAAAGCTGCTCTGCTCAGTTCTGGGCTTGGGTGCTCGCAGCAAGCCTCAGTGACAGGCCACTCTCAGCTGCTCCTGGTCCCCAATAATTAGCCTGCTATGGCAGCTACCTCTTGTGGTTTTGCCTGTGAGAGACATTTGACACAGCAGACATCAGAGGGATTTTTCAGGAGGCTCTTGTGGCGTCCGAATGGCTCTTAATTAACCACTTAGGTATCCTCGTTCACTCTCCTGCTTGGCACTTTCCAAATGGTAGGGGTTGCACTGTGGATCTAAACACCGGGGAAGCATGCTATCAAAAGATCTTGTAAATGAAGGCTTGTGTAAATTATTTTTAATGATTCCCTCCTGGCACATCATTATGTTTGTAGTTACACACAGGCACTTCAGAGATGGCTCATCTTCCGTAAGGTCAGCTGCAGGACCACCATAACTAGCTGCAGTCAGTAAATGGCTTATTAATTAGCACAGTGATTTTACATTGCTAAGAGCTCTGATGTATGGAGCTAGAATTGTAATTGTGTAGGATCGAAATAATAAGCCATCTCAGGGCTCCTTATGCAAATTGCCATATTATAAAATCATTACCTATCTAAACACTGAGTTTTAATAAGAATTACAATGATGAATTTTATGATAATTGACACTCAAATTTTAATCTCTTGGATTTTTATCATTTTGGTGGTTAAAGTGTGTTTTTAATTAAATGTTGCTTAAAATGCAAAGGATTGTTTAACAATTCTATTCAGTTCTAGTTCAAATCAGGTTATTCTCTTTGGTCATAGAAGATGGGCCTTCTTAGTAATAGGTATATGACATTATGTATTACTTGTAGAGTAAGATGTTTAATCTTCCTTTTTTTAAACAATTATGATTTTGATGGCACTGTATTGTCAACCATGAGATAGAGCATAGTGCGTGTCATTGGGTCTGACTCCCATAGTAAAAATGACTCAAAATAAGGAATTAAAATCTAGGGAAGATTTTGAATGCTTATACCATTTAATAGATTTTTCCTTCTTTATTTGTTATTCCAAAGGGTTTAAACAGAGATCTAATAGTTTTAATCTTAGATATGCATGCAAAGCTAACAAATTTCAAATTACCATTTATAGCATAGTACAAAACACCTAAAACTGATAGCTAGATCATTAAAATTTCACAATTGTATTTGCAGACAGATTTTATTTACATATTACAATGTTTGTTTATTTTACAACATTTTTATTCTGTGAAATAATTACTTCAAAGTAGATGCATCAGCAACAAATCTGGAAAAAGTTATTAAGGGTAGAGGCTCAAAGCATAAATCTGAATCTGTCTCATCTCAGTGCCTCTCCTAAGATCTCACAATGCTTGGAAATTCTCTAAAAAATGGCAAATCATACACATCAACTTGTTAACACAATGAAGACACAATTCTGGGAAGTGAAAAACTTTTCTCCTATGAATTGATTGTCCCAATGCAGGCAAGAGTATGGCATTGAAGAAATATTTTATGTCAAATGAAAAGCAGAGAATTATGTAAAGAATGGCCGTGCTAAATGAGACTAGAAGTCCATCTGAAGGAGAGTTCTTTCTCCAGCAATGACCAAAAAATGTATGTCTTCACAACAGTACTAACAGAGAGGAAGAGAAAAAATAGATATATTATTTCATCTGAATAGACTTCAAGCCCCTGACCACTTGCAGCTCAGGAAATATCCTGAGTTGAACACGACTTCTCTCTATTAGCAATCCTCATCACACTTCTTCCATGAGATTAATTGACTATCCTTGGAATCTTGCAAGCCCTCAGTACCCACAACTTCCTTTGGCAAGATGTCACACACATCTATCCATTGTTGCACATCCCTTGGTGTGTTTTGAACATGGCTCCTTTACATATTTTGGAAAGATTTCTACACCTGTACTGGAAAAAGAAATTAACAACCTCCCTACTTACAAAGACCCTCCATACTTACAATGATTTTGCAGATGCTACAAAAATATTATGATTCTAGTACAAGCTAAGGCTGCAAATGGAAAAACAATGCAGCAAGTCCCATAGCCACTGTTCCCATCTTAATACAAATTCGTGCAGTCTTTCCAATTTTGCAAGAGATCATTTTACAATGGATGGGCTCAGCTTGAAGGAACTCAAAATAACTAAAATTGATCACAAAATTTCTGTGGTATTCCCAAAGTATGGAAAAAATATAGTGAGACCTGAAATGCTCACTTATTCCTGTAACTTTTGGCTGCTCAAATAAGTATCAATACCACAATATCATGTCCTGTGGCTTTCCACCAATTTTTTTCACTGGGGACATTGGAAGAAGATTCAAACTGATGTCAGAAAATAAACTGTATAGACAAAAAGTGATTATTTGAGTTTTTCTGTAATTCAGATATTTCTTGCAAATAGCCTAAAAAAAGAAAGTTGTTGTTAAATTAAGTTTTTGCCATTAATAACTATCTAGTGTCCTTCTTATAATTTACTGTTTGAGAAACTCCCTTTATGCTGATCTATCATTGTAAGGAGCTATATGAATTAATGGAGATGGACAGTCACTACATTGCTTCCATGTTTTTTGTTTTAAATCATTTTGCAAAACTGGCAAATAGGCCCTAATGGAAACACAGAATTTTAAAAGTCACTGAAGGTTGACAGAATGCTAAAATTGACAGATTCTTAGGATCCCAAAAATAAATGTTACCTGACTGGAAAGGGGTTACGGTGGATTTCAACACTTAAGTCTTTCTTTTAGCAAAGTAAATCTAGCTTCTACATCTGAATATAGAGTGGTAGTTCTAGTATGAAGCCACATTTCACTTTGTGTGGATATATGTATAATGTATAAAAGCTTGTTCCAACTTGTAACTGAGCAAGGCCAGCTCTTGGTGCTTTTATATGTTATATTGGATAATTTATAGAATTGTGAATGGCACTGAACTACAAAGTTTCATTCATACTTTTTTCCCTAAGTTTGTCTTGAAGTTTTATTTTAAGAAGAGTCTGCCACAACCTTATGTTTTGACAGCTATAAAGTATTGCTTAGGAAGGGGCAGAAAAAGCATACAATTGTTGTTACACTGTAATGATTGCATTTGGCAGAGAGGAACGATTAAACCAAAGCCAGACAACTACCAAACTCTCTTTCCTGTGGTTTTGCTACTTTAACTCTGCTTTACAGGCATCCAATGGCATGGTCTCTTTACAATATTTTAAACATTCCTCTGTGATTTTTGGTATGCTGTGCACACTAGAATGCAATCAACATCTGTTAATTTCTGTCCATTAAATGTATTATCATAACACACAAGCATGATGTTTTATTTGTATGGCTGAAATGAGACTTATGACCCATAATCCATCATCTTCCTGTCATATTTTTATATGTTGTCTATTCAATCCCCAGTACAGTTTAAAAAGCGTAAAGCAAAACTCTCCTTAAGTTATAGACCAGCTGCTGAAGTGTCCAGCTGAAGAGGTCATTGTGCTTTATTTTTGCTGAACCTAGCAGGAGTTGCTCTTTCTAAGCCAAACATAATACAACGTGGATGTCCCCAGAAGCTTACAGTGAAACTACCATGTCTAAACTTTCTAGCAGGCATTTTTCTGAAAATATCATATTGCAACAGATAATGCTTAGAGAACATGGATTCAGCTTTTCAGCTTAAAAAAAAAAAAGAGTAAAACATCAACAAATGTTGGAACATTCTTTGTGTATGACTACACAGAGACTCACTAATATTGCATGGATAAAAATAGGAAAAATATTTTGGGGAGTAGTGTTTTTAACATGGAATATAATTTAAATTTAAATCACTGGCTTATTTAATAGTCTATTATTATTTCAATTTTAAAATTCAGTTATATGGAGCTTAAAATTATTTTTAAAGCTTTGGCAAAATGTAACACTGCTCAACAATTGGCTGTGTTTTATTGTATTTTCATAAAATCTGACTCGCCAGTTTAAGTCTGCCATCGGGGATAAATAAAGGTCCTTGGCAGTCAGATCTTAGCTGTTGCTATTTTTCCTTACAGTAGTGCAATTCCATACCAGTGGGTAGTCTAAGATACAAGCAGCTATACCTACACATAGTTTGAAAATTGTGGGTGGAGAGCTTATTTTGAGGTTTGCATCCTTTAGAAAAAAAAATAAACATCATGATGCAATCTTGTATCTATTTTCATATTAATATATAATCATGATAGATATCCATACACTAGAGAATAGATCTCTGCTTCTTAATAAACTTTGGAAATTATGCAATGCAGGAGAAGTGGAAGAATAATGAAAAGAATACAGTTTTAACTTACTCTATGTGGCACCCAGGTTCCCAGCCAGCGTGGACTGCAAGCAAACACTCATGAAACTTTAAATAAGTATCAATGGTGACCATCGCTTGGAATTGAGAAGTGTCTACAGTAACCCAGTCCTGTCCATTTATCTTACATTTCCTATTCAAAAGAGAGAGAAATAACATTCATGGTTTTAAACACAGGTAATACAAAAGAAGAAATTACAAAAAACTGCTGTAGGTATGTCAGGTATGTTTTGGAAGAGGGGGACAGCTGAGTCACAAAGTTTGTAAACTGTTAGAACCACTAGCTGTGCTAGAAGCAACCAAAGTCCTGCCTAGTTAGAATAATCTAGTTTGTTTGATTGTTTGTTTGTTTTTTAGGCAGGAAAAAGTTTTTATTTTATTCTTCAATTTTGGCAGTTAACTAAGTCAGGATGGAGTGACCTGATAAACATGGTGTTTCATGTCTGAAGAAGAATGATCAGTAAGCCGTTTTAAACTTTTCAGACGAATTACATTCTTTACACAGATCACAAAGCAACTAAAAACTTACAAGGTACTCCTAAAGTGGACTGGGTGAATCTCTTTGTGTACTGGTAATAGGGAGACCAGTCCCCTGATGACTGTACTCCTCAAGAGTACTTGCTAGAGCCTTCTGAGCAGCAGAGCAAAAGCCTAAGACTCGAAGGTAGTTATAACCCATCAGATTCTTGTAAAAGGATGGCAAGCACATCCTTTTTCCCCGACTTATGGTCAGCATTATCACTGGATTTGAAATCAGAAGGCTGTGTTACCCAGAAAGTTAGTGAGGGCCTTCAATTTTCTCACCCCTGCTACTTCAGCCTGTCTTACTTTAGGCCACCTGTTAAATCCTATGTCATTTTCTGCCTGTATCTCATGCATAGATGATAAAAGTCTCTTGCTCAACACCTGCAGAACACAAGAGGTTTTAGGAGCCTACTTACTACTTCCTCCTAGTAAGTAGGAGGCTTTGTTTTCAATTCTGATTTGCCACATACTGTGTAGGTGTCTCAGGAGGAATATATCTAGGAAGAATCTAAATACCCATGATTATGTGAAGTCAATGGAGAAATTCTTTTTGAAAGCAGACATCTTGAAACCTAGTCCTTTTAAAATAGAAAGCCACTAGCACCAATCTAAACTTGTAATTTTCTGGATGTTTTGGGCTAGCCTTTGTTTTGATAAGAACTAAAGAACCAAGTGAACACAAACTTCAGGTGTTCCTGTATCAAATTCCCCATTCAATAAGGTGGACATGATCTATCACAAAATTTTCAAATGTAAGTTCTCGATCCCTGTTTCTGTGACTCTCTTTCCTGCATCTCTCTCATTTGCATAGATAGAAAAACTTAGAAAGATTCCTTTTTCCAAACACAGTACATGCATGGAGAAACTCTGTTGATTATCCATTTTTCCACTATGATACACTGCCATCATCTTACTGAAGAAGTTGAATTTTTAATGTTTTCTGACTTTTTCAGTGAAAACTAATTTCCTTGAACAAGGAAAAGGCATTTTCCCAACTTGTTTTTTCTTTTACCAACGTCTGACAATAAAACATGAATGTGCCTGGGCTGCTAAAAGAAGTCTCAGTAAATCTTCAAAATAGGAAGCATTAGCAAACCAAATACAGAAGTTTTCACTAGCAGCTCTACCAAGCCTTCAATGAATGCTTGATTGTGACTGTCAAAAACAAGGGGAACACATAGTACCACAACTGAGAACTGTAATATCATGCTCATGTAAGTGACCAAACTGTAATGCAAACAATTTTTTCCTGTTTGGGAAAAAAATTAAAGAAAATAAAAACTTCAGTGATCTTCAGAGAAGCTCAGTTTATTTTCATACAAGGTTAGTTTTTTAATCTAAATTTCTAAGAGGTTGAAAAATAGATTTCACTTCAGCACTGGCTATACAATTAATTATGCACTCTAAATACTTGCTTCCTGATGAGTCAATCTTTCTCCCAAGTCAATTCTTCTTTTCTGACTATTTTTGCTGCTGTTTTCTGCACTCTCTCTGATTTGGCAATATCTTTATGGTATGGAGATACCCAGGGCTCTACAAAGTATTCCAAACAACACAGAGTAAATGTTAATTCTTAATAGATGTTTCTTATACTCTAGTCGTAAGTCAGTTTTACATTCATCTTACCTTTCAAATTCATTTATATAATTATGCCCCATCTTTCATGCTTTATCTCCTGTCTCTTTCCAGATTGTTTCCTACCATTGCTGAATATTCATCTTTGATTTCTAGTTTTGCTGAGGTTTGCCTGCCTCAAAAAAAAAATTAGTATTAGGACCCTATATTTACTATTGCTACTAAATCTTATAAGACCTTGAATTGAAATCACTCTAATTTTTTACCTATGTCAAGCAAATCTTTAAATTCTGACATTTTAACAACTCTTTTTTCTTTAAAATAGATTTCAAGAAGTAGTTACAGGAACTAATGACCTGCGGTATTACTCTTGTCCCCTTTCTTCAGTGTAATGTCTATCAAGAAAACTGTCACTGTATTGAACAGGTATGGGTTTTGGTCAGCGAGTATTGAGTCTTAGAAAAATGTTTCACTGTTTGTTGCTGGATTAGTGCTGATACCCTTTTTTAGGAGAAGAGTTTTGGCAAAAGCCACTTTTATACTAGCCCCCGCAGACAACCTCTTCTGGGAGTGGTTTCACAGGATTTGAGCAGAAGAGATTGCTGAGGTGATCAGCTTTCTCTAAAGGCCAGTGAGCTGCCATGTTAGTACCACCCCTGCTTTTAGGAGGTAGGTTGCAAAAATGTGTGGGGCAGGAATTAAATCAAGGTAAATGTCTGTGTAAATGACTGCACTAACCCATCTGCCTTCCATTTCAAGAACTGTAGTATCTCTGTACACATTTGTTGCTGCTGTCAACACATCTTGCTTTGTCTGCCATTCCTAACAAAGCAAACACCATTTTTATTTACTGAGGTCTGTGTCTATTCTCTCTTTGGCATCTCTGCCTATTCAAAGCAAGAAGATCTAAGGAGGGATTGAACTCACTTTTGGGTGACTGCAGCAGGTTTATCTGAGCAAGTGTAAAAGCAACGAAATAATGTTCCTTTGCTCACAATCCCATTTATCCTAGAGCTTTGTGGGTGTTTATACAGCCTTTTCTGAGCTGAGTCTGGCCCAGCAAAGATGGTTTTAATTGCGAGGATCACTCTATGTTATCATTACTCCAAATTCTGCAACATTCTTGTGTATTTTCTGGTTGTGCTAGCACTTCACTTGGAAGTCTATGTGAAGAAGTTTCTGGTGGAAATTTCCATTGGTCATGCATGTGCACACTGCCATAATTTCCAGCATCATGTGCATAAAACCTTTGAATGGATTTCATTTTGCAAATAATGTCATCCCATGGTGGCTTCACACTTCCTCCTTAAGTTCATAAATGCCATGCCATTCTCCTGCTTTCCCATCAGTGTAAACTTGATCAGTCAAAACAATTCCACAGTAAAAATATTTTTGAAACACTGGAATGGTTTTCTTCTTTTTTTTCTTTTTTTTTTTCTTTTTTTTCCTCTTTTTGACTGGGTGGGCGGCAAGGATATCTAATGGAGGTACATGTTTATGTATTATTGTATATAAACCAAACTACACTAAGAAAATAGACAAGTTTCATGCCTTTGGTTAATCTATTGAAAAAATGGGTCTGCAGAGTCCTTTATTTCAGAAATAAAGCCATTCTGATGCTATATATTTAACAAGTTTTAATTAGGGTTTATTTGAAGAGCTAAACTTTCCCAATCTATTTTCTTTTCCAATTTACCTTGTAACATTGAAGTTTTTTTAGTAAAAACACTTTCATGCAGTAATTTCTTCAAAAGTGTACTACTGCCATTCAGTGAGTAATAATAACAGTTAATCTTAAAGATTGAATGATGTCTGAAGATACTATTATTCAAGTGTTTTCAGGACTTCCGTCCCTAGTACTAAGTATTTGTAATTTCTAACACAAATTTTTGTTTTATTTATTAGATTGCTTAATGTCAATAACCAAGCTGTGCTTGGTGATAAGTATTGTGAAGCAGCAGCAAAGCCATAGTAGATGTTTAACAAAAGAACAGCAAATCCATTGGCATGGACTAGGGAGCACAGCTTGGTTCATGATATATCCCATGATAACTTTCCTTCACACAGTCAAAATAATTTCTTCCTCTGGATTCTTTGGTTGTCTTTTCTAGCATTTGTAATGCCTAATGGAACTCATGTTTTATCCTCCTAGCAGTGCTCATCTGTGGAACATGGAGTGGCCTTACTTGTATCAGGGGATGTACTAATACCCAGCTAGATCTGGGTAGCCGAAACCACCTCATGACACTGTGCCAGCTAAGTTACCATAAGCCAAGAAAATTAATTAAAGACCTGTTTAAATGTTATTGTTTCCCGTTTTTGTGGTTGTTTCTATCCAAAATTTTTTTAATTTTCTGATCTCTGTGAATAATTATTTCTGCATTCTTTTGCCTAGCTAAACCTTTCTCGCGGCGTTAAACCCACGATCTCCAGGATGGTATGGCGAAGACACTTATTTAAAAAATCCAGGGTTCTCAAACTGTTAGTTTGTTATGAGTTTACATATTTGTGAGGCTCAACAAATGCACTTAACCAACCACCATAGACCGGGATAGGAACAGGCACCAGATGTAACCAACCATGAGCCCCACAGTGTGAGCACTTATTGGTTCTAATAATTGCTTTATAATTATGTAACTTGTTTTTCACCTCTAGTTTAGCTGAGTCATTCCCAGAATGCTTTTCTAGCTAGCCAAAGTAACAGAAGTGAGCAAGGATTTTACAAGGATAGCAAGGCCCTCACTTTGCAAGGCCTTTCTGCTCTGCACCACTTTTTGGTGTTATATTTTTCCTGGCATGCTTTTCTTCTGTAATCCTTTTGCATAAAGCTCTGACCACTGCAAGTGTTTCTTGCTTCCATCACTTGCAAATGTAATCCTGTATAATTTTTATTGGTAATTAAACAGTTTATTTATTTATTTATTTATCACTGAATGGAAGAAGTGATAAAATACACAAAGAAAAGAACATAGATGCAAAAGAGTTGTCTTGTTGCCAAGACACATTGTGTGTTCTAACCAACCACAGATTTACAGTTAATAGTAAAGTATACAGCAATTTCCCTTGACCATCCCTAGCAGGATAGCAGTAGGGAGTTATTTAAATTAAATCAGAATAATTATTTTAAAATAGGCTTCATTAGATATATAAATATAAATCACACCACCACAGATTGTTTTAAAGTGGTTGTCCCAGGGGCTTCAGAAAGACTGGATGATGAAAAAGGAAAAAGAAAAAGGGCTTGGAATGGGTCCCAAGAGAGCGCATTTGAGTCATTTCAGTTTTACATTATCACATTATATTAAACATATTGAAGAAAGTATAAAGACTTGCGAACATTTGACAACAGTGAGGTGACAAGATCTTGCATTATTTCTCAATTTTTTTTAGTAGTTGATATTGTCTTTGTGAGAATTTTAATGTTGCTACAACATTTTATGTTATAAAATTCTATATAATAAGGTGTACTGCCTATAGTTTCTAAATCTTAGATAGTAGGTATTTATCTACAGGTTAGATTGTGCTAATTACAGATGACAGCAAGAATTGCTTACTTCTATTATGAATTTCAAATGAAGGTAATATTTATTAAAATGTTGTTGGCCCTGAGATATTTGCTTTTTAAAGGAATTAAGACTTTTGCTATCATCATCCTTATTTCTTTATTTACTTTCTTATAAACTTTTCTATACTGTGTTTTGGAAGAATATGAAAGAGCAACATGTGCAGAGTTTACTCTCATAATAAGATAAAGGACTGAAACCTAACAGACAGATTTTGGCTGGCCCAAATTAGAAGATAAAGATTGTGGCTATAAGGAAGTATAAAGAAAAATGTATAAATAAATTTTAATATAGTGAGAGATTAAATTCTATAACTTATAGAATTTAAGTTATAATAAAAATAATAAAATATAACCCTCACTAAATTCCACATTTTTTTATCCTATGAGATATCTGAGAGACTTAGATAATATTAACTAAAAATGATCATGCCATCCTTATGAAAAGATCATCTAAACAAGATGAACATGTCAATAATATTTTCATTTAATAGCAATAAAAAGTAATTTTTTCAGAATTAAAAATTAAATTGATGGCATAGCCATAGCTGCCTTACAATGATCTTTTCCAAGCTCAAAGAAATAATATTTTTATATTTTTAGTATGCATGGCTGATTTTGCATGTTAGGAATTTAGAAATAATAGCTCAGAGTGGTTTCTTGAGATGTAATATTTAAGAACATCATTATTAATGTAATATAAATTTATACTAAGAATGTATAACATTACCAATGGCAGGAATGAACAGGAAATATGGATGAAGCTTCCAGATCAGAAGCTATGGTATGTCTCACCACTGCTCAAAACCAAACAAAAAACTTGTGATATACATGGAAGATAACATCATCATTTATAAAAGAGAAGGAAAGGGATTTCCTTTTTTATTTCTGAAACTGACATTCTACTAGCAGAGTACTTCATCAGCATATTTTCCTAAAGTATTGTTGAAGCAAAAATGTAATCACTTAAAAAAAAATATAACCACTTCAAAAATATTCTTACTGAGCAATAGGGAGCAAGACAAGTTAGTGATATAGGCACTGAGCTAGAAAGTAAGGAAAAATGTAAAAGGTTTTAGCCCCTAAATTAAATCTAACTCCAAAAATTGTCCACATTTCAAACTGCTCCTGCATCCCTCCTAAATCCAAGAGCTTGGGCTATCTTTCCAAAGAGCTCATGCCATGGAAGTGGAACAAAATTACAGAAATCAGTACACAAAAAGCATCTGGCACTTTGTCAGGAAATTTTTAAGTAATCTGTTATTCTTTCTATATTAATTTATTTTTCAAAGATGTTCCATAAAAACATTGACATAGCATTTAATATTCTGCATTTTGTTTATTTTCATTTCAAGGATATCTGAAAGAAATAAGTGTTTAAACTTCATGTTAATATGAACTTGGTATGAAAATACTGACACAGTGCCTCTGTTGTTTTTCCATAATAAGAATCAAGCATAAAATATGTTTTATTCAACTGAAACAGTTTTCTTCCTCATGCCAACTAGTGATGATATGTCACTATCATATAATAAAACTTTCTTTGCTTTCTCTCTGGAGATTATTTAATCACTCCACTATTAAGGATCTGCAATTACAGTATTTCCTGATTATAATTATTTGCTTTTGCAGCAATAACTTCTTTTCATATAATTTTGGTCTGAATTTCACCTTATCCTTTTTAATGTTTGGCAGCAAGAAATGTTTGGTCATGACACCTCTCTATATAGAGATGTAAGCAGTATCATTTAGTATGATATAGATATAACTGGAAATGTTTGGAAAGAAAAAAGAAATCAACGAAGTTCTTTAGTGTTACAACTTATGGGTCTGTGAAAGCAAAGAAATATCCATTATATTGAAGGCATTAGTGTTAATCTCTATTGTCTGTGATGTGTTTTACAATGGTATTTGTGAAATTTACCATGAGAATACACAGTATTTAATGCAACCCACTCATTTCCTACTTAGATGAGTGCAAAAATGATCACCCTTAAATGGTCCATAACCTGATTCCAGCTCTTAGAAGATCTAATGTTGGTGAAAAACGGGTGCTAGTCCTCACAAACATCTCTGCTCTGAGCCAGCCTGGACTACTGATAACTTCTCAATTTTATAGTCATGTTTTAGAGGAGTAGGAGTATGATTCCCCTAGCAAAGATACAGCTCAAAGTATTTCTGAATTTCAGAAAAAAGCAAAAGAGACTTCAGTAAAACCCTTCAAATTGTCTATATGTCCTAGCTTCCTCCCAGTATGACTTTGCATTCAAAACAACACGTTTGAAAGAGAAGGATAGAAGAAGAAAAGAGGGAACTTGTTCTGTTATTGCTGGAGTTGCTCACTATTCCGCAAATTTCCCCTCTATTTTTCATCTTCCATTACCTTCCCACAAGATTTCCAGCCTCCTGTGAGTGTGGTAAGGATCTCACCAAGCCTTGGTGCCTTGAACTCCAGAGACAGTATGGTTCTTACAGGGGTGCTGTGAGCTTGGGGCAGCAAGCTTATTGGTTAAGAAGGTTAAGAAGGTGATTGTACTGCCCTCAGCATCATTTAGTTTTCTCACAGAGGAGTTGACAGTCAAAGAATAAGCAGAAAGCCAGCCTTTGCAAGGAAACAGTTAATCAGTTATCAATATACCTCTGTAGGATTTAGATGTATTTTCATTTGGACCAGTTTTATTACTGGGAACTACTGAGGACATAATTTAGGGTGAATCTTCTCATAAAAATCTGCAAAAAAATCTGGCACAAAAACATATGCTTATTGTGTAGAAAGGTGAGAAACGAAAGAGAAGCAATCAAACCAAGGTTGTTGCTTTGGTTGTTAGTCTTTTTTTCCCTTCAACAGGAAATTTCAAAATCATCTCCCATATAATTCAGCCGTTATCTAAACTATCCAGACTTTGATCTTCCAGCTCTTGGGTAGGGTAGGCACAGATAGACAAGGTGCAGAGGTGTTCTCACAGTATTTCCACCTCAAAATCTGTTCCAGGAGATGTCCCTTAAAATTTCTATTCTTGCCAGAATAACAACTCAGATAATGGGCTGAGATCAAAGCCTCCTAAATCAAATCCAGTGCTTTCCTAAAATACAAACAACAAACAAAACTCTCCTGATCTGTTTGCTCTGATTTCTGATTTCAAAAGCCCATGAGCATCTCTACTCCCCAATCATTTACAGATGGTATATACTCAGAATCAATTGTCAATTAGGAAATGTCCGCTTCACTTTAATGTGTCATTCTGTACGGGCCCTCCAAAAAACCTCCAAAAATCCCTTACTACATTAGATGTAATTTGGATTTTTGGCAACAGAATATGGAAAGAATATACCCAAAGTATAGCAAATGTATCCCCAAAAAAATCAAAGTTTTATTAAAAATGCTATTTGCTCAAAGATGCCCCAACTTTTTCTGTCATCAGTCTCACAGGTCCTTATTAACTTATCCAACATTATTCCCAAGAAACTGCTAACGTCTACTAGGAATTCCTAAGATTGTTTTCTGAAGACTGAAGTATGTAACTTAAGCATCCTTTAGTTTGAGCAGGGTTTGTTTGGCAGTATTCTTCATTCTGAAGCCCCATGTTCATCTTCCTTTCAGGTGACCTGAGCTAATCTAAAGGCCTATTTTGGGCTTTATGTTAATACATTGTCAACAATCAGAATGATAAGTTTCCCAGGAAGCAAGAAAGGGAGATTTCACCTAGTAACACTTCTTGTATCTATACATTTTTACAATTAAGTGCATAGTTATATGCAAAATTGCAGGCTTAATAAGATTTGCATAGGTATACAGTTATATTTTAAAATTAAATGGGACAGGCATTTTGCTCTTTAAGTTTTCCCTACTTTTATATTCTTTTTTTTGCCTCTACTCTATTCCTAAAACCCTAAGGAGATGAAACCCAAGAACGTCTAACTTCTTTTGCTCATGTATGAAATACATATATATATATATATATATACATATATATATAGTGTATGCCATATATGTTATAGTCATTTCTATCTACCCATATGTATATACCCATATACCTATATCTGTATATAAAATATGTATATATATCCCATCAAAGCCTCACAGCTGTCTTTTATATGGCCACATCTTTGGGACATGGAGGAGGCTGGAAACATCACTCATCATGCAGCTGTTCTGAGTCTGACATCTGCACTGGAGAAAGTAAACCAAAAATATTCTTGAACACCTATAATAAAACTGCTCTGCCCCTCTTTTGGGAACAAGGTTATTGTACAAAAATAAAAGATTCCAAGGGATTTTCTTTGTGTAGTATCATTTCACAAGTGAGTGTGCAGAGGGAGGGTATTAAATGACGAGTTTAAGCTGGATGGTTTGGGTGGGGTGGAGGCTAAGTAAAAGAAGTAATTTCTGTCTGCTCATACAGCAGGGTACAGCAAGTCTCTATTAGTATCTCATTAGTCATGACTAATCAGCACCCAGAAATGAGTGTTGGCTTTTGTTTGTTTTGTTGTGGTCTTTTTTTCTATTTCCAGTGGTTGAAGTCTCATAGATGAGAGTAACTGTATTTTCTTTACCACAGACAAAAGCCTGTCAGCCCCCAGTGTTTTAATCAAAACAGTAGGGACCTTTAGCAATGAGTCCCATTTAGCTACATTTTCTACCCTAACTGCTGAATTTCTCCTGGGGGAAAGAGCAGCTCTCTTGCCTCCCAGAACTGCCTATCACAGAGGAAGTCTTCAAGCACGACAGCCCCTGTGATTTAGAGATGTAAAGAGTAAAGTTGCATCTCATCATTTCTCTGGGCTTTTTTTGTTCTTCTGACAAAGAGACTTTTTGTGCCCTTCTAAACTCTTCATGTTTGTTTTCTTTTGAGACAGTGGACAGCCAGGGTATTGAAAGTGTCAGAACTGTTCAGTCTAGAAAAAGGAAACCAGGAGGAGATATGATAGGTGTTCATCTATGTTGAAGTATAGAGGTGAAAAGAATAAACTGTTCTTCTTGTGCCTCATAGATAAGACACACAGCAATGAAAATACTTTATGGCAAGGCAGGTTTAGGTTAGGCACCAGGAAAACACTTAGTACTACTAAAGCACTGGGATATATCTCTGGAGGATTTTTGTTATTGGTATGCAAACACCAGCAAGGAATAACACGGATATAATTTCCTCTGCTTTCATATAAAGGTGTGAACACTCAGAGACTCCCCATTCTTGTTTTCATAACTCTATGGCAATGAATACAGTGTAGTCATAGGAAATTGCCCTCAAATTCATACATGGCATATTACAGTCTATAGTCTATGGTTTGTGTTCTATATTTGGTTCTATATTTTTGATTTTATTGTTAAAATAATTATCTATTTCCTATAGTAACTTAAAATGTGATACTTGGTTGGATAAGCCACCCAGCACCTTAGCACAATAGCCTTATATTTAACTCCCTGCTTACATACAACAGAAGTTTAAATTCTAAACTATTAGGCTTATATAAATAAGAATACTTTTACAGACCTGCTAAGCAAATTTGAAGTTCACAGTTTTTATGCAGTTGCCCCTGCTGCTCTAATTAAGTCACTCTGCAGTAATTTGTGTTATGTTTTATTCTACGCCATGACCAAGGGTGTTTTTTAGTCATGTTTTCCTTGAAGAGTGGTCAGTAGCACATACTTAAAGATCGGAAGGTATCAGGCAAATAGATTCAATTTACTTGGCATACCTTCCAAGCTAGAAAAATATTTTGGGTGAATTATTTAGAGCAGGGTTCTGTATGTAGACTGTCAGGCTTTGCAGCTGAGATGGCTCTGTCCATTAGCAGTGTGCTGAGCCCTTCAGAAATCATTTATACATTTGGCTTTGTGTGACAAGTGATTCCACTGCATCATTTCAGGTGGTACAAAAAAACTTCACTTACTTGTCTGCTAATTCCACTGGCAACTCTACCACGGCCATGTTTTGCGCTTATCAGAGCTGAAGAATAACATATTCCTTATCTTCACAGCTTTCAAGATTATAACATTCTCAAACCTCAGTTTAGCCATCTTAACCCTACTTTTTTCTATTTTGATTCTCATATTATAGGAATTATGTTACTTCTGCCTGCTCTTTGGTTTTCTTATGGCTATTTTGAAACTGGATGACTGGAGCTGTGTGAAGTACTCAGGACATGGTTTCACAATGCATTTCCTTGGTGCTGTGTTTATGATCTCTTTGGTTTCGCTTTCTTTCCTAAATTTAGATTTGTCTTTTTGACTGCTACCAAATGTTTAGATTGTAGTTTTAGAGACTGATATGTATGCCCCCTTCCAGAGTGACAACACCTGTTTTGGAGGCTGGAAGAAGGCAGGTGTAAATGAAATAAAAGTCTTATTCAGCCACATTACTTTATATTTATTGACTCTGAGTCTTACTCAGTATTGTAAGAATCTTTCGTATTTCTTCAACCACTGCTCTGAGTAATTTTGTAGCACAAGAAGAAGACTGAATACAGAGATCCAGATGTTGCAGTCCTTGTCTGGTATAGTGGACACTGGGAGGCTAGTCCAACCTAGATAAATTCAAGCACCTCTTTGTGAGATTTGATTCATATCTCAGTTATATTTGAACCAACTCTGCCCTAGAATCAAGAGCAAAATGGTTCAGACCTACCTCTTTATCCATTCCCATGTTCAATGCTAGGCACGGCTTGAACAGGGACTTTAATCTAGATACATAACAAGACTTCATTTTTTAGGGATAAATATTTAACATTTCATGAATTTATTGCTGTTGCTTAAGTATTATGACCCTTTCAATGGAACAATAAGATGATCATCTAGTAGGAAGCTATTAACTCCTAAATAGCTGTATTAAATTCATTTTAAAAAAATGAAGACTGAGTGGAATACTCATTCCATATGTCTTTGCAATCAGTTTGACTATAGTAAAGATTGTTATTCTCAGACTTGTGCCAGACTATTAATATTCTATTTGTAGTATGGATATGTAAGCATTTCAATTACAGAGCAGAAATAACAAAAAGATCATAGTTGAAGTGGCAGAGATAAGGTTTCACTTTATTTGCATTTTACCATTTCCTGACATCTGACTGTCTTGGCAGCTTTGATATTCCTTCAGTAAAAGTAGTGGTGTTTGCTTCTGTGACTATGGATTTACGAATACATATAACATATTTAAAGGGGTATTTGTATAGCTGAGCAGACACAAACATCACCATTAGTTTTCTATGTAACACTTTTTAGTGTCCGAGAGGACATAGATATTAATACAAAAATTATTAGTAAAGCAGAAAACAGAAAAATCTGTATATGTTGATGAGAAAGTACTTACTTCTGGGTAATGCAGGAATCTGAATCACACTTAATGGGGGGTTGGGGAGGTAGTTGAAATAGGTAATAGAAAAAGAGCTGGTAAAAACTGTAGTGTGATACATCTGTTTTGAGGGTGTCAGTTAAAATAGCACTTTCAAAAGGAAAAAAAAAGGAGGAAAAAATTTGTTCCACCAGTAGTTCCAAAATTTCCTGCAGCCAAAACCCAGGTCTGTGTTCCTTGTTAGGACAGTGCATACACATTGAACAGCATGAAAAAACCTTACAGGAGCCACAGCTTTAACTGGCACCTGGTATTGCCCTGGGGCATTCTAAAAACAAAGGACTATGGGCAAATAACTTCATGAAGACAGCCTTATTCACACTTTTATGCTAAATCTTTCTAAGGAAGTGTTGAGGCATATCCCTTAAGCAATCGAGCTCTTAGCTAAGCTGTACTTGCTCCACTGACAGCAGTAGTAAAGAGGAAAGAAAGAGAGCACCTCAGATTAAAGAAACATTATTGGGACTGGCTCTGTTTTGCTTGTTTGCTTCCAAGTTGCCCAGGTGAGTTTGTTAAGTCTAGTCTCTGTCTGGAGGAGTTAGGGGGTAGAGGTTGTTTGGGAAGCAGCAATATGCATTAGTACCCTGTGTGTTGCTGCTTTACCAGATGAGATTGGAAGACAAGGAAGGCATGGGTAATTATTTTCTAGTATTTTCATTTCATGCAGTTATCAAACAGAAGCAAAGTACAGACTTCTCCATTTCACAGCTTCAAATCTTTCAAAGGTGTGTTTTTTCCCTTTTCCCTGGAAAGCAAACTGAATTCCTGAAACATCTGTGAAATGTTCATGTTGAATTGTTCACTTTTATACTCAAGAATGTGTGTGTCATGAATGCAAGCTCAAGATATTGCTCAGCTTTTCTGAGGCCTATAATTTTTGCCATATTTGATTAGACTCTAAACATAGTATGAGGCATTTTAACAATCTTTCTGAAAATATTTTATTTGAAATGCATATATCAGTTTGATTAAATATCGGTTGAACTTGAGCATTATATTGATTCCTTAATTGAGTATATACAGCAGATATTTAAAAAGTAACATTCACCCACACAATATCTGCAGCCAAAACAGTGTTACTTTATAACTGTATAAAGAGTTAAGCCTACAATAAGTTCAGATTGTTTTGTTTATGTGTGAATAGACATGACTAAGTTTTCCATATACTAATTTGGATTTGAAAAATACTCCCTTGTTCCAAGATTATTCTGAAACCTAAATACCATATATTTGCATAGTACCCATTAAACAACTCTTTTTTTGCGCTTGCAAAGTGCTTTTTCCAAATCTCTTCACCTTTAAATCACTTTCCAAATTTTTCTTAGCTGACAATAATTTTAATGTCTTGATTCTACTTGAAGAGGCAGAAAAGCTATAAATACAAAATTATATTTTTTATCTTTATTTGTTGAGTCTTAAGTGAGTGAAGAAACATTTTGAGTTGGTGGAAGTTTTGCTCCTTGTTTCTACCACTTTTTGCAGCTAATAGCCTTATCGAACATACACAAGAGGGAACTCACATAACTGAGTCATTCAGACAGTTTACACAGATGGACAATTCTAGCAAGTTGTAAGGGTCCATCTCCAGGAAATTGCTTTGTCTCAAGTGTTGTGGTTTCTCAAAGCCATAGTAGGATGGCTGGGTGGGGAACTGATAATGATTATCATAGAATAGGAAAGAAAATATGAAGACTTACATGGCATTCAAAAATGAGTTTTCTCTAATCTTCCTTAACCTTTGCTCTTTCTGTAAGTAGTGTCCTCAGAGGAGTATTCCCCAATTCAGGAGCAAAAAAGGATACTGCAGTGTAACAGTTCTCACTTTTCAGTTAAATCTGGGTTATTACGATTCATTTGGAGTTTGATCCTGTGGTATTTTATCTCAACATTATATGACATCATTAAAGACATCTTATATTGTTTTTGCCTATGGTTAGAAATTATGTCTGCTTAATCAATTCCATTATGCATTCAACCATCCATGACACATCAAAGGCTAATAAGATTTTTTTTAAAACTTTGCTTGCTTAAAATGATTTCCCTCCAGATCAAGATGCAGAGCACAAAATATTAATCAGTTTAAATAAATATCAAGACTACCCAAATAATATGAATAATTGGCACAGTGCAGTGCCTACTGCCCAGTTCCCAACAGCTGGTCACACTGGCACATGGCACCATCTCAACAGTCTTTGAGATAATGACTTTGGCATCTGCCGATGAGCGTTTGCTACTGCCCACAGAATTTACAACTCACAAGTGGGAAACAGAGGCTCCAACAGAACTTTTTTATGCAAGGTCTTTGAAATTTATTAATGTAATGCAAACACAAGCCTTCCAACCCATTAAATTGTTGATGTTATGCGAATCCACTCTGGAATTGCAGATCCTCATTAACATTATTTGCATGTTAATCTGCATCTTTTTAATTAGTGATATTATTTATGCACATAATTTTCGCCTACTGGTGCCAAGGCTGAAGCGCATTAATTAATCTACTGAGATGCCAAACTGTTTATTTTCTCCCGTACTTTTATTTGTTTACATGGTGTTTTGGATTCAGGGAAAATAAAAAAGAGCCTCAAGAATAAAAGCAGAAAGACAAGATTAACTAAAAGCTCTTTTTGTTTTCATAATTTAAATTGTAATATTAGCCAAATGTTGTGTTTCTTCCCTCAGAGATCGGTTATTCAGTTACATTACCTTGATGTATTATTAAAATTTATAATGGACTCTGGAGGCTTCTTTTAGTTCTCTCCTTCATTTACAGAATATACTCAATGTTATTTTAATCTTCCTACAACGCTTCCATGCATAGGCAATGATCAGTTCTCCCTTGCGAATCTCCAGTGCTGCTCCACTTTGCACAACTGATAAACATTTAAATAAGCCTTTTCAAAAAAGAATAGCATACTAAAATTATTAACCCATTAATGGAGTTAGGAATTGCCTGACAATTTGTCTTTCCTCTAACTAGGTCAATTGTAACATTTATCTGATCAACAGCAGTGAACTAGTCTTATCTCTAAAATACTGCAGGCCTTACATAGACAAGCTTTGAAAGCATTGACTTCAGCATTACCTTTACACTTCTTACATACTTATCTATTACATTTGCTGGTATTCCTTCCTCACTTCTTTTCATTCTTCCATTCCTTTCCCATTTCCTTCCTTCCTTCCTTCCTTCCTTCCTTCCTTCCTTCCTTCCTTCCTTCCTTCCTTCCTTCCTTCCTTCCTTCCTTCCTTCCTTCCTTCCTTCCTTCCATCCTTCCATCCTTCCATCTGTCCGTCCTTCCTTCCTTCCTTCCTTCCTTCCTTCCTTCCTTCCTTCCTTCCTTCCTTCCGTCCTTCCTTCCTTCCTTCCTTCCTTCCTTCCTTCCTTCCGTCCTTCCTTCCTTCCTTCCTTCCTTCCTTCCTTCCTTCCTTCCTTCCTTCCTTCCTTCCCTCCCTCCTTCCTTCCTTCCTTCCTTCCTTCCTTCCTTCCTTCCTTCCTTCCTTCCCTCCCTCCCTTCGTTCCTTCCTTCTTTCCTTCCTTTCTTCCTTTTTCTTCCTTTCTTCTTTCCTTTCTTTCCTTTCTTTCTCTCTTTCTCTCTCTCTCTTTCTCTCTCTCTTTCTTTCTTTCTCTCCTTCTCCCTTTCTCTCTTTCTCTCTTCCTCTCTTTCTCCCTTTCTCTCTCTCTTACAAACCTGCAAAGGTTCACTTCCACAACCAATTTTCTCTACTGAAAATCGGCATTGCAATATTATCTCTTTCACTCAATCCTCTCAGGGGAAGAAGTGAGTTCCAGTTGCTTGTAGGAAGGTAGACATATTCTCTTATCACCTGTAAAAATCTCTTTTTTGTAACCCCAGAAGAGCAGTGTGGCATTCAGATTTTAAAACTGCTCAGTGCATGCACAGGAAAGCTTTTACTGGGTCATGGCTTAAACCTTGTCCAGGATAGACCTCAGACCAGTATGATATTGGAAGGAAATGCCAGATTTAAAGGTAACAGGTAACAGGTTGAAAGTGAAAGATGGTAGCTGTTAGAATCTCCACATAGGCTCTGAATGTGGAAATAAAACCTTAAAGATGTGGATTAGTGGAGGAGGACAAAAGAAACATCAGATATGGTAAAGATGCACAAATGCTGCATGTAACTTCATATATGCATGCAATGTTTTCTGTGACTAAAATGTATCCTCTTCTTTTTTTTTTCTTTTTTTTTTTGTCTTTTTCATTTTCAACTGTTTTTGTGGGGTTTTTTTGCGATGGTTCACATACATTCGTCTTCTGGGAAGGCAGACCTGGATGGTACAGTGTGACTCGTTGAATATGGTTTGTTAGTTGAGCTCCCATCATAATTTAAACATCCTCAACCTTGCCCCCATGCCACAGCTGTGAAGTAGAGTAAGTTACTTCAACACACAACTGGTTATACTGACTCTACTTGCTCATGAGTGTCACAGAGGAGTTTTTAAATTACTTTACACTCTCACTGGGGTACAAAACATGAGAACAGCCAACGTTTACCAAGACTCAGCTTGTCCTCTAATAACTTAGACTAATGCCACATAACTTTTGACAACCAATGTTGAGTCTCTTAGACTAAGGCTGGGACAAGACTTCTATGCAATTACAGAAATCAATAAATTAGGCCAGCAAAAAGGTTTCTGCACTTTTGCATTTAATCTGTGGTGTATTTTGAAACTGCAGTTTAAATGGGTGCTTGTATTAAATACTGTGTGGTTCTCTCTATTTGGCTCAGCAGAAAAAAAAGCATATGGTTTTATATTTTATTCTTGAGAAAGGCAGGATGACCTTGAAATTAAAGTCCATCATAATTCACTGAAAAAATGGGGCAGAATTAAGACTGCATAGGCAACTTTTTCTTTTCCCAGTATCAGTTAAATATTTATGTTTTCTCAACATATTTTTCTTAATGAAATCTCAATATATATATTAACATATCTTTGTATGGATATGCATATGCATTGCATAGAGCAAAAGACAACATGGTGACAGAGGGGATAAGGAGGTAGACAACTTGCAGAGGGGGTATTGTTTGTGATGTCTTCTTAAGCAAGATGTGATGAACTGGCAAGTGAATTGTGCAACATATCCCACTAATATAACAGGAAAACCTTTACTTTTGTTTATTAATTCTGGCATAAGTTACAGAAGCCTGTTTCATTAATATTTTAGATTTGCTGTAATACTTTAATGTCATACAGTTTGGTTTCTGTGGCATGATTTTAATTTTCCAATTCATGTTTTAAAAAATTAAACTGCAAAAGTCAAAATAATTTACAACCACTCTTTAAGGAAATGAAATAGTAACCCTGTGAAATTGCAAGAGTAGTATCAGTAATCAAGTTAAGAAATGGCACAACAGTGATATTTATACACAGTCCTTACAAATCTAAACTCACCCTAGGTCACATAAGAAGCCTGTGCAGAGCCCAAAATAGAATTCACACCTCTAGACTTACGGATTTGTTCCTTACTGATGTTTATGTCTGTTTGGCATTAGGTATGGTCATAAAGTGATCAAATTCATTGGCTATTTAACATTATTCTAATGAGGAAAATGAACTGGTTTGCTAGTCTTTTTCAAATAAAAGGAACATAATATGAAACTTGTCATTATTCATTATTGGTTAAAGAAACATAAATACTTCATAGAGCTTATTATTCACTATGTATTCATTTAAGGCCAAATTTTCAGCCCAAGGGATTTGCCTATTTGTCTGCACACCAGGATTGGCACAGAGAAATGGGGTAATTGTGTATGGAAAAGGGTTGCTGGACATACAGGAATCTGACCCACACACATTCAGGAGAACGATTTTGCATTTTCTACAGGAATATATCAGTGAAATATATGTATATTCAGGAAACTTACTAGATGTCTACTGGAAATAAAACACAGCACAAAGGAAAGAGTTTAGGAGGTTCCTGGAGGAAGATAACTTCTTCTCACAGCTGGTGGGAGAGTCAGCTAGGGAAGGAGCCCTGCTGGACCTACCTGTTGTTTGTGAGCAGAGAAGGACTTGTAGGTGACAAGAGAGCCTGTCTTGGGCACATACTTGATCATGAAATGACAAAGGTTTTGATTCTTGGAGAAGTAAGGAGAGGTGCAAGCAAAACTGCAACCTTGGGCTTCCTGCATGTAGACTTTGGTCTATTTCAGACAGTGGTTTTGAGAGTCCCTAGGGAGGAAGTCCTGAAGAGCAAGAGTTCTGGCAGGTAGTGCATTCTTCAAAAAGGGACTCTTAAAGTGCAGGAGCAGGCTGTCCCCATGTGCTGAAAGATGAACCATGGGGAAAGAGCAGCCTGGCTGAACAGAGAGCTTTGACTAGAACTCAGGGAAAAAACAACGAGAGTTCATCACATTTGGAGGAAGGGGCAGACAGCTCAGGAGGGCTAAAAGCATGTTGTGATGTTATGCAGAGAAAATTAGGAGAGTCAAATCTCACCTAGGATTTATTCTGTCCGCTGCTGTAAAAGACACTAAAATTTTTCTTTGAATAAATCAGCACCAAGAGAAGATCTAAGGAGAATCTCTCTCCTTTCTTGAATGTGTTGCGCCAGGGAAGGGTAGGTTAGACTACATACAAGGAAAAATTTCTTCACCAAGAGGGTTGTCAAGAACTGGAACAAGCTGTCCAGAGAAGTGGTTGAAAGATCTGTAGAGGTGGCACTAAAGGACACGGTTTAGTGGCAGACATGTCTCTGCTGCGTTAATGGTTGGACTCGATGACCTGAAAGGTAATTTCCAACCTAAATGATTCTGTGAAAATTTCTGAAATTTTGCTCTGGCTTTTCTTGGTGATACAATGGAAATTGAGCTTTAAGAAGGAATATAAATCAGATATTTATTGAAATGATCTTTAAGCACAGAAGGATAAGTGTAGATGCTGAAAATCTTGTCATCTCGTCGGCAAGTGTGTTCTATGAATGTTAAGTATTGCCCGTGTAAGGAGGCAAATTAAAATTGTAACAATATTATTATTTTAACAATAATTGCACTTTTAAAAATATTACATAGTCCACATTTTTAAATTGCAACATTTTTGTTAGAACTCTTCCTCTAACAAACACTGTATCCATTATTTTTCATTTCCTATGTAAGCATATTTCATGTATGGACCTAAAACTTTAAATTCTATTGTAGACAAAAGCCACAGATATTCTATTTATTTTACCTTATTTATTAGTTTATGTTATTTTATTTTGTCCTATTTATTATTTTTTAATTCCTCAACTGGCTGAACCTGTAAATCATCTACAGATATTCATAGTCACAACTGTGAAGTTAATTTTCTGAACATTTCTACCAAAATGTAGAATATTTTGTGTCTAGGCTTTGTTGGTATAGTGTGAGAGCACAGCATGTTAAATCTGATTTCCTTTCCTTGCCATAATACAGAAGCACAAAATAATCTTGATTTTAATCCAGTTGAGAAAATATAAATTTATGATATTTTATAATAAAATCCATTATTTAAAAGAGATGATGAATGAACTCATTTTGAGGAAAATGCATCCAAAAACTTAATAAAAATAGAAATAAACTGGAATATACCTTGAACTGACTTTTATCTCACAATAATTCTTTTGTTTTTCCTGCAAAATGCACTAGAGTTTTATGCCTTTTATTAGTTTTAAATTTTATTGTTAAAACAATAAGCGCTTTTAATTAGACCATGCAGCTTTAATGATACTAGAAGATTTCAGCAGAAAAGAGTTATGTCTTCTCTTTCTAACTTAGGTACATATAAAACCCAAAAATTTGCCTTTGAAATCACCCAGTGATGAAGATCCTGGTAGTTTTAGTTCAAATAGCCTTTCCTTGAAAAATTGTGCAATTAGCTCTAAAATCTAAAATTTATACTTTTTTTCTGCTAGGATCCTTCCATCCTTAAGTCTGTCCTTCCTGGCAATCTGCTTTCTCCACTGGCTATCCTACCTCCTGTTAGGAACAGATTCATGCCTCAGCAGTACAAGATGCTGTATAAAGCAGCAGTGATGTACGTCTATTATTCCTTTTCTTTTTAAACACATTCTCTCTCATTAGAGTACATAAAGAAGTTAGGCCCAAAAACCCTAAAGAAAGAGGATAAAGTATGTTTTCTCATCCTTCTCAACCTCATAACTTTTAATCCATTGAAGTTGTTTATTCTCATCCAACCCACAGTGTTAAGAGTATTTAGAGAGGCATTCTATGCACAGTGTTTTGTGACAAATGTGATAGACATCACTTTCTATTACTTAAAATTGCAAAGATATTTATTAGAGATTTTGGGTGTATTCTTTATCAAGCTCTCATATTTCACTGAGTCATTCTTGTTAAATTCCTTCCAATTATGTAAGTTAAGGAAAGGATGGGTATGAGGTGACACTTGCACTCAGTGTGTTGGTTTACAACCCCTTTAATTATAACCAGTCTCTAAAGCACTTTCACATACCCTTAAATATAGCTGATCCTTTTTATATAATTTCATTTGGCTGTTAGAGTTTGGAGAATATCCAGTAAAGCACTTCAGCAAATTCAATAAAGTACATACGATAATTAATATAAAATCCAATAATGATAGTAAACTTTTCTTCCTAGAGAATGGCCAATAATTTAAGACATCATAATTTGGCTGCTGGCATAAATATTTTTAGTGAATTACATAACAACAGTAGCTTAGAATTCATTCTGACTTAAAACATGAAGTTTAAATACTGCGATGTGTATGCAAATCATATCAAGGATACTATACCTTAAATGTATGAGTAAGCACATTTCAAATTTATATTACTACTTGTCCTCTGCTACAGCTGCAGAGGATGAATTAACATGTAGTTTCACTTCAAGGTTTAGCTTTACATTTACTTCAATAGCAAAAATGCCAGAGAGAGGCACTGAGCTGCATTGTTATTCAAATATTTTTTCCAATATTTATATTCATATGTGACTGTGCATAGAGGAAAAAGAAATGGTATCTTTCATCAACAGCCATTAAGTAAAATCAAGCAGTTAAGGCAATTTCACTTTCTGACATATATGCCCACTTAAAATATCTATTCTATATGTCAAACCAGATATTGTAAAAGTGGATTTTAATGGGAATAATGTATCTGACTTTATTTTAAGTGTACCTATCATTCTATATTTGACAGGCAGCATCACAAGGCTTTCTAACATGCAATAATTTTGGCATTCTTCTCTGTAATGACCTGTCCACCCAGAAGTATCTCTAAACTAGAAGAATGAATCTCAGTCTGAAGAGAAAAATAAACTCCTCAAAATCAGCTTCTTTTCAAGATGCTTCCAATGTTATTATTCCATTAATAATGCATTTTTAGTTGTCAAAACTGATCAGCATCATAGTTTTTTCCGAGATACTGTTTATTATAAATCACTTCGTAACAATACATTATTTTGAGGTGAATAAGAAACAAAACCATTCACTGTCAAAAGGAATTAACAGTCAGGAAGCTATAGTCTTTCAGATGAGGAAATAAGAAAATTAGCATACAGAGATCTGTTTTAAAATATCAGTATGTACTTGTTGGCATAAAAAATGAACAATGTGTAGCCAGGCAGAGAGATTAAAGTTACCTGAAGCATTACCTAATTGTTCTTGTTGGCTAATTAGAAAGTAATATTTGAGCAATAACAACTTTTTTCTACAGCCTCAGTCAGGGTATGTATCACACAAGATTATTATATTGAGAATTCTTCAGGAAATCAGAATTGTTTAAATCAAGCTTTGCGATTGTAACAACATTTTAATCTTCTCCTCAGACCTTTTAAAATCTTATTGTTTACCAGTTACAACAAGAATTCAACTTCCACATGATGTTTATGTATGTTGAATTAGGGGAGACATTCCATCAGAGAGCTCCCCATTGCTAGAACAGATGGGCATTGTCTCAGTACTGTTAAACAGGGTGATGTGGAACATTTTATTTCACACATAAAGCAAACCCAGTAAAATTAGCTCTTTTCAGTGCTTTTGACACTTTGGTGGAGAAAATCTCCTCTCACCTGGGGAGACGACTATAAGACATCTGAAACAGTTTTGACTTGGGGAATTCTGTATGTAAAAACTGACATTTTCTTTTTTTCGGCTTCCCACCCAGAGCCCCAGGTCCCTAGAAAAACCTGTTAAATGCTAGTGAGAAAAAATGATGACGATCCACACCCTTTTGTCTCACATCAAACAAAAAAATCATTTTCATACTAATTTATATTTATAATTTCAGTTAGAGAAATTGGGGTTAACTTCTGTTTCTCAGTAATTAGCCATTTAAATGCTAGATTTGAAGAGACCTTCAGGAATTTGGTCAAATGTAATTACTAAAGATGGGGCTCTGAGTTACAAGAAGACTCTGTTACACATGATGTAACAGGCCCAAGTCATCAACAAAAAACAAAGTCCAGATATTCTTGTGAGTCAGTGTTGATCCCCAATAATATATCCTAAAGAGTTGAGGTACATCTGAGAGGATAATAGCCTAGAAGTCATAACCCACAGTTCTTACGGATATATTATGAACTGCCAGGATGCTTGATTGCTAATTATCTTCACAGGTCCAAAAACAAAATTCAGAAAATCTCAAAGCATTTTCCTTGGACTCTGCAAAGTGGAGGTGAAAATTCCTTATAAATAATATTGGTAAAACAATTCTGATCATTGTTTTCTCATGCCTGAACATACCAACAAATGACTTCTAATTTCTTTGCATGCCTCAGACCAAATTGATGCCAACTGCAAAACAAACAAAAAAACTTGCATTGCAGCCTTTCCTCTAACGAAAACAAATAAACCAAATCATAATTTCATGGCAATTATATCACATTAATGACACCTTTTTTGAGTAGCAATAAAGAGGATATAAAAAAGATATTTTTCAAAAAGGTACTGCACACTGCCATACTAGCATAAGTCATCACAAAAGGTTTGTTCAGCCAATCCTTTAAGTAACTCAGAAAAACATTCTTTGTTATAATCAAGTTATTTGCTAGAGTCCCTCATACAGCTGCTTTGCCCTCCTGATTCCATGCTTAATGTCAGAATTAGGAAGACCTGACCTGTTGTACCTGTACCCAAATGTGTATGTGTGTACTTAATTCAGATGAGCAAATTTATTCCTGTATCCCAATAAATTGCTTCATTTTGTATCCAGATAATGAAAAGACAACAGTTAAGTGAATATTTCATCTGGCTCAGCAAGTTTATTTCTGAGCTGATCCTAAAGCTTTATTCAAATATTATGACCTCTTAATTCAAACCACCACCAAAACCATCCAATTTGTTTCAATTTCTTACCAATCAACACCCAAACTGGTGTGCTCTAACTAGAGAGCAAATAAGTAAAATGGAACTCTTGCATTAAAAAGAAAAGCACTGCAAAATCCCTAAAGAAAAATCTTTGAGTAGTAAGTCATCTATCATCCCAGATTCATGCCAGGATGATTAAAATGTTCACTTCCCCACTGATCTACTTTTACTTGGGTATCTTTTACTATAGACCAAGTGTCTACAAGCAGGATTGCACAAAGTTTATGAGTACACAACTTTTCATTTTTTTTCCCTCCATCAGTGATGTTACTTCTGTCTGATTTAACTTTTCTTGTCCTGCATCGAGTTAGCTAATGTACTCTCTCACAACCCAACAACATCCATCTGGCATAAAGTGGGGTAAAACTCCTATAATGGTGCTTCTTCAGGCTGGACCCTGGGGTAGATCCCTGGCCTGCAGGCTGCAAGGCTCCTTGGGGGAGGTATTGGACAAGAAGCAGCCCCAGCTGAAGCCAAGTGTGATTGGGACATGGTGTGACACCACTTTCACAAACCACACTATATGTCTACATTTTGACATGCACTCTAGATCAAAATAGCACACTTGCAAAGAACTAAAAGCAATGCTTATTATTTTGCTAACAACATGAAAATAGAGAATCTACATAGTACCTTCATCGGTGTTTGCAACTGATTCAAAAATGTTAGTTAAAAATCATTTAGCAGCTATTGAAAATTCTCTTATGGATGGTAGGAAATACTCAGGTTTTTTACCAGCATTGAAGAAAAGTTGACAAAAACTTCTTTTTAATTAAAGAAAAAAATTTTCATTCTGCAATTTGGGAAAAGATAACAATTTTCATCTTAAAATTATTTATTATTTTAAAAATTTTGCTTGTCTTTTGACTAAATGTGATATTGCAATAGAGAAAGTCTTCACAATTTTTAATCCTTCCAAAATTGTCAAAGAAATATCTGAAAAACTGCATAGGTTACTAACAATGTACTGCCAGATGCACAAAACCCCCTGTTTTCCTTCTTGCTGTCTCCTTAAAGATATTCAGACCAACTTTGGCAGCCTAAGACTCTTGCACAGTACATCCTAACCTGAATATTTAACAGTCATCTGTGCTACTTAAAGTTTAACAATCATTTTTCCCATATAGATTTTCCAACTCAGAAAAGAGGGTTCAAGTTTGAAAGAGTGCTTTGATTTGTACAAGAACACAGTAGCCTGTTGCACGCCATTCCGATCTGAGGGCTGTCACTTCTTCCAGCCATCAAGAGACTTCTGAAGAACCAGAAACCTGTCAAGTACTACTCTCTGTCAAAAAGCAGAAAGGAAATATGCATTTTGATCTGGAAATTCATCTCAGACCAGGTACATCGGCTTGCTGATGACAATTGCCTCTCCACAAGTCTATAATGTTTTTCTTGTATGGTTACATGAACCTTGTATCTGTATCAATCAAAGTGTACTCAAGTATATGACAAAATGCTGAACTTAAGAGCAAGCCTGAAGTCCCAGCTGGTTTTCAAGTTAAATAGAATGTGAAAGAGGTAAGAGTTTCTGACCAGAAAATAATTGTCTTATGGTAGTAACTGTACTACCACAGGAGGCAGAAATAAAACAAAAAAAAAAAAAAAATCCAGTCAGAACCTATTTTTCACATACTTTGCAACTAAGACATTTAAAGTAAAACAATCCCCCCAAATAATTCCAGAAATTATAACCATGACAAGGTAATGACAACCATTGAAAGCATAGGGTTACACTACAGCTAGCACTGGAAGTGAACTATGACAGTACAAAATGAGGTTGATGTTTTTAGAATATGACGGGCTAAGCCATTAGCCGACGAATATTTGACCAAAGAAGTTCTCATCTACTCAGGATAAAGTTTGTGTGACAAAAACTATTACTATCAACAAATAAACTGAACCATTTGAAGACAAGATTTAGATATCACAGTGCAAGAGCAACTAGCTAGTCACAGATTTGTCTGTGTTGGAGTTTTAGTCAGTTACAGGTAACCTTTGAGAAAATTCATTCTTGTAGAGGACACTGCAGAGTTGTTGTCTTCTTCAACTGGTATAAGAGCAACCTTCCAATGCACATTAGCAGCATTTATCTTAACTCAAGAAGTTGCAAACATCTTATCAAGCAATTAGAATAACTAAGTTATGACTGAATTTTTCTGTGTTTGCTAACTACATCACAAATGACTGCCTAGTATTTTCTGAATGTATCAATGTATTGATTCTAAAATATGTCTGTTTCAACATGCAATGCCTCATTGCAGGAAAGAAACTATTTTTGAAAATTGTTCTCAATAATAAATTTTTTCATGTGATAGATGCTGTATTTTCAGACCCTTTCAAAAGACTTTTAATGCTAGGGGTAAACAATTAGTTATCAATCAATGTGTACAAAGCTCTTGGGGTATATGCAATACAAATATTATTAATAGGAATAGATATTCTGTATATATATGTTTGGTTCAAAGATGAGAACCTTTAGTAGATTTTTAACTGTGATGGGAAATGTCTGATGTATATGCTGAAAAATATTGTTGCTGAGGCCCTTAGATTTGACATATGGGAGAAAGGGTTCATCCAGACTTGCAAAACGAGAAAAATTGTATTTCCTCAGCAGGCCCCTTCCCCAGCTGATCCCTGACCAGTGCAGCTGGTTAAGCAGGTTTCTCCAGTGGTGATTATTTATTCTTTGTCTGCATTCTTCACCTCACAGGAAGGCAGGCAGCAGCATGGCTTCCCATCTGTCGGTTCATGGGACTGGTACCGAAGTAACCTACTCAGATCTCTTAATTTCCTAAGAAGAACTACTACATAAGTGTTGATAGCATTAAAATTGTGTGTGGACCATGTCCTTGCCAAGTCCTGTTTACTTTCTTTACCCAGTGTATTTCTATAGGTGCTCCTGCTGTTTGTTGCCACCCTTCTTCCCTCTCTTGCAGCAATGTCTTTACCTGTTGGCTCAACTCTCATCCACTACCAAAAAAAGATCTATTAAAAGATGTGGTATACCTCAACAGGATGTTTTATAAAAATTATTTCAAAGGCACTTTTCATGTGAAACTGAAATATATTTCTGAACAGCCAAGCTGCTGAATAATTCTTAGAAGTTTTGGTTCATGACTCTCAGTTGGTATTTTTGTCTGTGTTAACTTCTCTTCTGATGTTAATCTTTTCTGACACTATCGTTTTCCTCTTTCTCTGTTGTAACAAAATACTTTTTCTTTCCTTTCCTTTTGCCACCTCAGTCACAAAGCTTTTACAACACCACGACAAAAGGCACAATGTAACACAAGCATGTCTTGGCACTGGTGTTTTTCTAAGGTCAGCAATAGAGCTGTCACACCCAGGAGAAGTTTGCATGAGGTTATCAAACACCAGCAGAGAAAATGTATTGTTTTGTAGGTGGGTTTTGGCAAAATTAAAAGTTGCTTTACTGCTGTAGCATCCCAGCTCCATGGAAAGCAATGTTAAGTGTGTATAGTACTGGAAAGATCCATCAAATGCAGAAATAAGGTCAAGTTAAGGTCATAATTTACAGTGAGCTAAAATCCAGAATGGCAATTGTGAATGCTGTGGTACTCTGCTCATGTGTGTTGGTCTGAGCATGGGGCTAAATAACACCAAAGCCATGGATTTGATCCTGGTACAGGCCATTCATTTAAGAGTTGGACTTCATGATCCTTGTTAGTCCCTTACAACTCAGAATACTCTGTGGTTCTGATAGCATCTGATATATTCATACTATGTTCATTTAAAACATTCATTTAACACAACTTGATCTTTGCCTTCTTTATCAGATATATTGCTCTGCTTTCCACAGTGGCCATATATTATTTTTCAAATAACGTAGATACCCACACCCACACTGTTATTACATCTGAGCTTACCATAACTTCTGACTGTTCAACTGCCAAAAAGATCCCTATTTATATTATACAAGGCAAGGATCTCTTTTGACAGCCAGCAAGGGCTGCCCATTCCTACCTACATGTAGGTAAGATACAGGCATCATTAAAACTAGATGCTTAGATGTAATGTCAAGACAGTATCAGGGTGCGGCAACCCTCTCAGTCATCACATTACTTCTATCTTTTATTCCTTGTGTCTCCTCTCTAATTCTGTAGCCAAAACACTCAATTCTCCTTATTTTTTCTTTCTTTTCCTTATTTTCTCCCTGTCAGCTGTAATCATCTGCATTGTATGGAGTAGGTCTGTACGTGGTACTTATGGAGGCCACACAGCCATTAAGTTCATTAAAATTTCAACCCACCAATCTTGCACTTTCAAAGATTCCACTTTTCAAAGATTCCACTTACATTTTTTTAATGACAATGTTGTATCAGGAATTCTGATTGTCTTTTCTTGCCCAAGTTTTCTCCATGTAAAGTGAGAGGACACCAAAGAGATTCAGTGTAGTTTCAAATGAATACTTGCAAATAGAGACTTGCAGTGCCCCTTTCAAACAGAGATTCCAGAGACAAAGAACACCCTCAGAAACCCTCCAAGATGTAAACAGAGACAGACAAACAGGTCTTGACAGTTCCTCCAAGCAAAAAACTTCACTTACTTCCCAACATTTCAAGCTATGAGGGAGAGTATTACATAGAATAGAAAATGCCTAATCTTGGTCACCTTCTACAGCCCCAAGCTTTGTTGTATCAATCCATCAACCTCTGCTCACAGAAAATGTCTCAAAAATAATGTAATTACATCACAAAATAAACAACAGTTCTAGGTGTTTTTTTCTATTTCTAGAGAAATATTCGATGAAACAATATCTTCATAACTGACAGGCCTGGGATTTTCCCAGAACAACAAAACTGTGACCAGGATTCCAGAAATCTCAAATGTGAATGATTGCATGGCATTTCAAGTAGGGAGAACTGGCACATCACTCTTCAGCAGTAGTAGTTCCAAAAATGCAGCATCTTCAATTAGAAACACTATGTCATACAGGGATAAGGTAAAATACACACATTTGTCTGCTGCTCAGTAAAGGTTGCAGGCAGATTAATTCATCTGCTTCTCCTCTAAAGCCTTTTCTCTCTCACTGTCTGACGGCAGCAATTGAAGTGACATACTGCTAATGCAAAAAGCTTACCTTAAATGCTCCCTGCCCTTTCCCTACTTGGTACCACAATCCTACTATGCCTGGGGAAACAGTCTGAAGGGAGATCTCCCCTAACCACTGGTCTCAAGATCAACTGAGATTCCAGTCAGCATGGTGAAATAGATAAATGTTGCCAACCATGGCTGTGCAAGGCATAAGAGTCTGAGGAGCCTAACAGAGCTACCTGAATTGTGGGGAGTTTAAATGAGTGACAAAAATGTTCTTTGTCATGTCAGAAAATCTCAAAGAATGAAGAAATCCCAATGATATCCCTTCGTTCCACCCAGTAAAGGCTCTGATAAGGCAATGCAACAGCAGGCTTAGGAAATTTGGACAGTAGATGATCCTGAGGAGTTTGCCCAATGAGTGGAGCTTGCAAATTTACTGTCATGAATAGGAAGACATGCCAAAGCAGTCTGTAGACAGGTAGAGTTCCTTTTGGAAGGAAGTGTCTCGAATAAAAAAATTATCAGAAGCTCCTTCAGTTTTATTTTCCAGTCAGATTCTCAAAGTGATGACCAGGTTCCCCATCAAGGCTTCCTTTATTGAGGGCTGCAGAGGGAGCTCATGCTATTATGGCCACAACCAGCCACTGCAAGGGTTGCAGAATGCACTGCATTTTCATCACCACCAGCTAAAGACCTCAGTACTTGTTTTCCTTCCTGGCATGAATAGGAAAGAAGAGAAGAAAGAAACCTTTGGGATGAAGAGTTGAAGATGTAAAGGAGCAACAATGATTACAATCATATTTGTAAATGGAGCTTGTGGTACTTAACACAAATGATCAGCTTTTGAAGCAATGGTTGCTCTTTTTTTGCCAATACCTGTGCTTGGAATAATTCCTTAATTTTGTATGTCTGCTGTTTTCAAATCTATGACAGTGCTTCAAGCCTACAATAGCATATAAACTTACACTTAAAATATTTTTTATGCAGCCATCTTAGTTTTGAGCCTGGCTCCAGGGCCAAACCCCCAAACATTGAATGAATTCATTGCACTGAAGTAGTAAGAGATAAGATACTGAGCATGGATTGCTCCAGCCCAAGTCTAGCCTTTGGTGATAAAGCCTTTGAAAAGCAAGCATACTAAGGAAATTTCCAAACATTAAAGAAATGTTCAAAGAGAATAGGAAGTTAGTGTAATCGGGCAGACATCTGGTTTTTGATATCAGGGTCTCACTTTCCTTCTGATATCTTGCTTTTTGGAACAAATGTAGTACTAAACCAAGAGTTTGAGTGGCTGCATAATACGTCTGACTGGCTGAGGATGTCCACCCTGTGCATTTCCATCAGTATGATTTTAATTTTAGATTTGTGCATTTCAAAGTGATTTACTGCTAAGGGAAACCACCCATTTGGGTCATAAGATTCATTCCAGAGTCTGATGCCAACATTTTGTGGATGAGCTGGAGATTCCACTGACAACTCTGATACCTCAAGAAAGAAAAGAAAATTTCCCATACACACTCAGGTGCTCCCAGATTTGCAAGATGTTTAGCTACATGTTGGTGCTATATGCAGAGTGCCAGAAGTGAAGCACAGCCTAGTAACTATTATGTTCTATATTCTACCTCCTCCAAGCTCTCAAGATGAGCTACCACAGAGAAGCTCATGCCTTCCTGGGCTTCACATAGTCCAAGCTGTCAAAGGTCTCTTGTTGATTAGCAAGGTTGACCTCTGCCTACACATTAATTTGACCAAAACCACTTCTCAAGTCCCCTTGCTATTTCCTCCTTCCATAGCTGAAGATGCCAAAATGATAAAGAAATGCCAAGCAGACAATCCTGATGACAGCTGCAGAAAAAAACTATAAGATTTATCCCATGCCTGATCTCAACCTGCTGTGACTGGTGTATATTCTAGTGCCTGAGAAAAAGTTGTGCTACAAGGGTGCTGAGAGTATGAGCAAGACATATTAAAAACATACATTAAGCTTTCTATTAGATATAGCTTCAATTATTTGGTTGTCTCTATTTTCTAACTTTCCTTTTTTTTTTTTGCTTGTCTCCTGAAAACCTCAAAGAATTTTATTTTATAATACCCCAATATTATCAATTAAGGTTCTCAGAAATAACAGCTCAAACCCATGAACTACAGGAACTTATTAGAAACAGAGATATCTGATGATCATAACCCATTTATTATTACACCTTGAGGTATGTTAGAGTGAGAGTTTTTAATCCACTTGATGTGTGCCATGTTGATTTTAAATCCTTCTTAACCAATTGTGCTGGTTTTGGCTGGAATAATTTTCTCCACAGTAGCTAGCATGGGACTATTTTGGATTTGTGCTACAAGCAGTGTTGATAATAAGGGTATGTTTTAGTTACTGCTGAGCAGTGCTTACACAGAGTAAAGGTCCCTTCCACTTCTCATGCCACACCACCAGTGAGGAGGCTAGGGTGCATAACAAGCTGGGAGGGGTCATGGCTGGGACAGATGGCCCCAACTGTCCAAAGGGACATCCCACAGCACATGGCTCAGCACATAAACCTGGGGAAAGAAGAAGGAAGGTGGTATGATAACCTTTGCCTCCCCAAGTCACCATGATTGTGATGGAGACCTGTTTTCCTGGAGATGGCTGAACAGCTGCCTGCCCATGGGAAGGTGTAAATGAATCCTAGTTTTGCTTTGATTGCAAGCGTGGCTTTCACTTTGCCTTTTAAATTTTCTTTATTTCAACCCACGAGTTTGTTAACTCACTTTCCCAATTCTTTCCTCATCACACTGCAGGGGGAGTGAGCGAGCAGCTGTGTGGTGCTGATTTGCTGGCTGGGAGAAAACCATGACACCAACGCATTCTGTAGCATGAAATCAAACGTTCTGTAGAAGTCTAAGTATATTGTATCAACATTATTACCTTATCAACCCAAGTTGTAATCTCACAAAAATATCAAATTAGTTTGACAAGATCTATTTTCCATAAACCCACATTGATTGGCATTAATTATATTTCCCTCCTTTCATTATTAATCGAGTATCATACCAGTCATCCCATTGTTTTCCTCAGGACTGATGTCAGGTTAACATGACTGTATTTACCCCATTTTTCTTGTTTACCCTTTCCTGCCTTTGTTCATTTTCTTATAGACTCCTAGGAGTTCCCTATTGTTCATATAATTATTAAAAGGTTCTTTTTGTATTAGATCTGAAAGATATTGTCTTCACGGCTAAATATTCTTTTCTCTTATCCTTTCACTTCATTTACCATTCTTCTCTTTTTCCTTGCTTCTGTACTTTTTTGCAATTAAATTGTCCTTTCTTTCAACAGTTATACATGTTTTTTATTATTTTTCTAGCTGCTTTCATGCTCACTTTACTGTTGTTTTCATAACCCCTGGTTCTTTTCCTTGGTTCTAACACTGGCATTTTAGAGTCTAGTGAAATGTTATCAGAAGGTTTCACTTGATTATTTATTTTTTGCGCTTCAGTCCTTTCAAAATATGTCCTTCCTAATTATTTGCAGCTTTAACAACTTGATCATTTTGCTAAGATTACAATTCAATAAAATAATAAATAATTTAATAGGAAAGCCTAACTTTTTGGAGCCTGATATTCACATCAGGTTTTGAACAGACAGTTAGGGCTGCATTTTTCCACTAGGGTGTCTGTGGAAAAAGGGTTTGGCAATGATAGAAGCCCATGTTAAGTAGAAAGCTAGTTGAAGCTAATTGAAAATCGGTGAGTGGAAATTTGATTGAAGCTCTAACATTTCTAGAGCTTGGTCAGACAAATTGTGTTCTCAAACATTGATATTTACATTTGCTCTTCCCAAGAACTAAGTAACCTTTCCTCTTTTCTTCTTTTTTTCTCCAAAAGATGACCAGTATTTGCAAAGACTTTTTTACATAACTTCTTATCAGAAAGAGATCTTGCTTAGAGAAAAGGTAAACATCAGTCTAGGTGACTTTATGCTTAAATGTCCCAGTTAGCACCCAAATCTCAGTTTTACATATAATTTTAATTACATTGTCTTACATGAAACAGTCACCAGAGTAAAGCTAGTGCACAAAATGGATGTAATTCCAGGAGCAGAGACCAAAACATGGAGTTATGGCTGTCCATGCTCTCATCATACTGCTGGAATGCTTCTGCTTACCTGCTGGTTTCTGATTCCATAGATCTACCATTCATTTCTATTTTTTTTCCATGGGAAAGGTAAATTCTCTTGTTTGGACTACCCTATAATCAATGCATGAGGGGTTTCCTCAGTGAGTGCAAGAGTGAGCCCTTTCTAAATCACATAAAACACAGTAAAATTCTTGCATTTCCTTCTTGACTGATACAGCTGGTAGGGGTTCAATGGCATATAAAAGAAAGACAGCTTTTGAAACTGGTTTTTTTTTTTTTTTTGTGAATACTCTAATGTTGTTAGTTTATTTTTAATTTCCAGATTTTCCTCTATAATTTCAATTATGCTTGAGGTGATTAAGGTGTTGTCTGCCTAATTTCTAGAAGTAAGTTCCTCAGGGTAAATATAATGCTATTACACAATACAGAAGTGGAGGCTCAGGGAAGCTTTTGCTTTGGAATGAAAAGCAGTTTGTGAATGGAGGTTCTTATTGAGCTCAGCAGTCTTCTACCTCATGTAGGATTTTTGGACTGCAATTTTTGGATTTTGACACTCAAAGCCTTCCCATATTCCTGACATTTTGTCTTTATTTTGAGAGCTGGCTTGAGGTACGAGAAAAAAAATGCTTACAACAGCAGGCATTTTGTGATACTGGTAACAGTGATGGATATTTTACAAAGTCTCTGTGGTTATCAACTGGCTCTTGCAACATCTAGCTGATAACCAGGATTTGGGAAGCTATCTAGCTGGAGCTCAGTACCCTTAAGTTTGGTTGTTTGGTATGAGGAAGCAGTTTTAGGAAGGATTAGAACTAATATTTGCTTTTTCATGAAAGACAGTTTATGGCTTCACGGTAAAAGGCAGGAAATCTGAGAATCATGTTTCTGCTATCAAATTAACAGCAGAGGCTGTGAATCCTTTTATTTCAATTGCATGAGATCAGAACATTGTCAATCTTGCTTTTGGTGGTACCTTTTCTCAGTCTTGCATGCAAGCATGGCAATTTCACTCCAAAATACCGCAGGGACAGCCAGGTACTCATTTGAAATGTCTGTTAAATCAGATTATGGTAGGGTATTTAATCAGCTATATATCACATGTGGAGCACATTACATCTGAATTTCTAAAATATACTTTACATTCAAGATGAAATTTGACAGTTTTGTTTTGATTTATAAAATCCTATTTAACTTGTGACTTACAGTGACTTGGACTCAGCAAATGAGCTCAGCTTGGGTGCTTAACCAGACAGTCCCTAAGGACTCTTTGAGGCTCAAGGTGGAAAATTTTTAGGGCCTTTAGCTTCTGGTGGATCTGCAGTAGTACATAAATGAAAGACTCAGATCTTCCACATATATTGAAAACCCTGTGTATTTACTGAGTCTTTCTCAGAGGTAAAGTATGTGAAGTGTCGTGAGAGGAGCATAAAACTACTATTTTTTACATAATGCCACTGCAGATTTTTTGTTAGTTTGTATGTACAAATCAATTTATTTTAATTGCATTCATACCTCATGATAGATACGCACTAGAAAGTGAATATGCTCTTTCACCAAATTTACATTGTCAAAAACATTTTTAAAAGATGACACACAAACTGACTCAAATGATCTAGTGGCCACATAGACTGAGACCAGGCTAGTGTCTGTGTGGATGTCATTTTCAAGTTACATTTCTAAGAATGCAATTCTCCTCAAGAAATTAAAAATTCATGCCTACTTGCAATTCTAAATTCTAAGGAAAAAAACCAAACAATCCAAAATTCCAAAATGTAAATAAATAAATAAATAAATAATGCAGAAAATATAACCAGTAACAATGCAAAAAAAATGTAGCACGTGTGATACAATTTTTTTTTAAGAGGCAATTGCCACCACTTGTACATTTATATTTATGAGATTTTCTAATAATCGGATGCATGGTTTTAACTTAGTAGAAAGCGATATACTATATTTTCAGGTTGTTTGGGGGAAAACCAGCTATTTTTTAAAAGTTAGACAACATAAAAAACTTTACTTGATCAAGCTTAAAATTGTATATTTTCTGATTTTTAAGATGAAGTTAACACATATATGCTATTTTTTTAAATTTTAAAGAAAGAATTATATACGTATATGTATAAATATATATATATACACACATATGTATGTACATCTCCTCTGCTAGCATAACAAAGTGAAAAGGTGGAGGGGACTTCACAGCAGAACAATGTGTAACAGCTGCCTTCTTTTCTCTCAGAAAAGATATAAAGGATTGTTTTTCCTTTTACAGTGATCCCTTAAGTCATGGCAACCTTCTCCAGTTGCCATTAATTCGACACCCTGACAACTTAAAGACAACAGCAGCACATCAGATCTAAAAGGAATTGTGTCTAATTTTCTCTGCTAATGCATTGTATCTGCAGAACTGATACTAAAGGTAATTCTGCACATCATGTCTTGAAACCAGATACCAGGAGGGAATGATGAACAAATTGAAACCTCTTGTGGGAAAGAATTTGACCAAATCCTAGCATTTCGTAGACCATTCACATGAAATTGATAAGGCTATTGTAAATCACTCCAGTGACTTTGAAGAGATGAAAGATATAGACCTGCAATAGTAAATAAGCAATAGGAAAGAAGACATTACTATAGGAAAAAACTAATTTAATGTTTGTCTTTTTCGGGGAAGATTGCAAATAACAAAATTGGCTTTTAAAATAAATATAGACTAATAGTTTTCACAGCTGTTTCTTCCTCTTTAGCTTTATTTTAAGCACCACAATTTCTACAGGCATTAATTACTAAGAAGCCTAAAAGTCATACTCTGTTCTGCAAAGTCTCTTTTTTTTCCAATTAGACCTCTCTTTACAGTCCCATATGAGAAAGGAATTGGCTTTTTCTTTTTTAATACAGAACATTGAAAAGTATTCACAGCCTCAGTCTCATCTCAGAACGGAAATACAGATGAGGCATCCTGAAATAAATACCGCTATGATGGCCTTCACTTCTCTGCCTAATTTTAATTGCTTCACAACTTTTTCGCATAATTAAGAACAGTAGCTGTTAGTTGCCTCACACGCCAGATCCAGAAGCCAGGAGAGTGCAGAATGCTTTGAGGTACACTTGACACCAGGAGCAAGCTAGTCTACAAATCATTTGATCATTAAGCTAGAGGACAGTGGGGAAGGTGGGGAAGGGAGTAAAACGATGGCAGTGCAGCTTATCCTACACCCTACATCAACCTGTTAAAAGCCTTCAGAGATAGATTTTGTTGGTTCTAAGTTCAGAGTTCAACACTGATACAAAGAGGGACTTTATATCATCAAGAAGCTCAGTTTATGTGTTGTGAGTGGTTTGGTTTGTTTTTATTCTGGGTAGGGAAGAGAGGAAATAAAAGACATAAGGAAGGTAGTATTGGCATTCTGTATATTTAAAATATTTTCAGTGCTCTAAATAAAATATTTCCCTGAAATATCCATAAAATATTATAAAACTTCAACTTAAAACATGTGGCTTCTTAAAATGCAAATTAATTTACTTGCTTGCTGAGCTTAAAGTAAATTAGTGGCAAGCAAGATTCTCGTATAGTTCCATTGGTGTACACAGAAGAGTGTTTATTAAATAGCCAGAAAAGAAACAAGTGGCAAATACAGACAGGTACCTCTAACAATCACTTTCCTTTTCTGAAAAAATTGAACTAAGTTTTCATTTAATAAAAAGTGGGTTTTTTTTAAATAAGAATCACAATTTTTTTTGTGTCATAATTCTTATTTACTGTATACAAGTGAAGCTGCATTCTGTGGCCACAAAATTCCTTGTAGCCTAAGGATAACTTTTACCTGAGTCATGCTTACAGTAATACATATTCTCTCTTAAGTGGCTATCTTTTTCTGTAGGGAAAAAATATTTCTAATCAAATTAGTAAAATATATCTCTCACCTAATTTCTGGAATTCAGAAATACATATTTACATTGCAAATGGTAAAGGTCAGTTTGCTTAGACGATTCCATGGGTTTCTCAGATATCAGTTCTTCCTTTGTTGCATGTTTTCATAGTCAATCACATTAGGCAGTGGTTTTCAGTAATTTTTCTCAAAATTCCTCATGTGATTTCCCATGAAACGGTAGGATCTAATTGGATTTTTAATCCTTAGCTAATCAAGCAAGACATTGCATATACTGTTTTAGGTAGAAACTGAGAAGTTCTTTCCACTGCCCTATTATAACAAGACAAGTTTGGATGTAACTTGAAGCAGTAGAAAAATAACAAGGTAAAGTCCCAATACTGTATAGATGTTACATGAAAACAATACTCTCCTTTCTTTAAACTGCAGCCAGTGCATAGCCTTTGATGAAGCTCTGGAATAATGGAGTGCCATGGGCTATTTTCTTCTGGTTTCTATAGCTCAATACAGGGCTTGTCTCTTCTGTTTGTTTTCAGCTAATTGCCTCAAGATCTAATAAGTTAGTGATGATGTATGCTGAGCACCAGTGACCCCTTGCCAAAAGAAATATTATGTCGCACCAAAGTTTAAGGAGCTAGGTTTTTATCAGCCAAATATCTTTTCCCTAAAAGGCTCTAATTTCCACTGTGTAGGTTGTAAGTGGTGTCCATGATTGCATTGGTTCTTTTAAATGGCTAAGACAGAAATAATACTTGAGGGGAAAAGCCACTGTGGAGGCCAAATGCTAACCTACATGTGTGCTCTTACTTACTGCTGCAAGGCTTGGGTATTTGTTATTTAGCATGCCTTCAGGAAAAAAAAAAAACCACTTAAGAAGTGATCAATTTAAGAGAACATTCAGCTTAAATTAGATGTTTACTCAGGTCTTTCTCTTTGCATATAATTTTAATGAGCTTATTTTAAATGTTCCATACCCTATTTTCTCCTTCTTTGAGCAAAGATATCCAGGGAAATCAAAGATATTTGCAGCTATCAATTATATTGAAAGTTCACATATAAAGATAATTAATAAAATGTTGTTTCGATAACTTTTGATATAGATAACTGCATTAAATAACATTACATAGACTTCAAGTTAAAATTAATTTTCTTTTTTGAAAAGTAAGACATTGCTCTTGCAAAGCTGAGGTATATCAGGAGCAAAAAACTTCCAAGACATGTTTCTGCTATTCTTCACCTTTTATTTTATTTTAATGGAAGCAACACCCTCTTTTCAAGATGCTTAAGAACTGGACTTCTTTGGGGGAAAAAAAAAATACAATGATGTGAACTTCACAGCACTATTGGTGTTGCAATGTTCCCAAACCCAGTTACCTTGCTGCTCTCTGGAACAGAGAGCCCTCAGCTCAGCGGAAATGCCTGCCGTGGGAGTCCCAAAGTTCTTTCCCTTTGTCCACAAGAGACACTGAGAGCAGGTTGTATCTTGACCTCAGGGTGAAGTTAAGGAATACTTGCTGGGTCAATCTAAAGCTCTCTCATAATTTTTTCTCCTCTGCTTACCTGTAAACACCCTGTTGCCCCACCCTTTGCACTAGTGTTTGAGCAACTATTGGGCTTGTTGAACTCACTGGCTGGCTGAGAACTAACTCCCTAAGGAAAGGAAAAAAAACATGTATTTCTGTCATGGTAGACAGCTGAACCTGCAGCTCGCCAGAAGGAAAGGCCTTGAAGACAGAAGGAGGAGTAGGTGTATTTTTTAAGTTTCAAAATGCTGTGGAGCTGCACCCATAAAAACCTTCATTGCTTTGGTTCTACAGCCTGCATTCCCTGACTCACCATGCCTGGAATATTTTGTGCACTGGCATTGGCCCTGGTTTGGTCCAGTGGTGCCCTGTCTTAGTGAGCTGGTCTCTGTAAAATCTCAGGAAAAAGAGTATTTCTCATTGTTTGTTCCACACAACAGGAGGTACAGGCTGTGATCCCAGTTCTTTCCTGGATATGAAGGGATGTGATCTTCCATTGTTCGATGCTCAGGTGAGTGCACAGGCACAGACAGGCTGCAAAGCATGGCAACATGAGCACCCCCTGATCCAATCACTGTTTTGTATGAACAGTGAAATGTGCACTGCATCAGAGACTGGAAGCCAAGTCTAAAATTATTTTGCCCCAGAATTGTGATTTCACTATCTCTGATTCCCTAAATAATCTCTTATCCCACACCACATGGTATGCAGCACAAGGAATCAAAACCTCGGCTTCTGAACATAAATCACAGGCTTTGGTGCAGAGGGTCCACAAGAGAAGGAAAAAATTAAACACAGGTGTCCTACATCCTGTGTGTATGCTCTGATTATGCTCTCTTGGATCACAGGCACTGATTGCTACTCATTGCATTTGTGCCCCTTTGCAGTGGGCCAAATCATTACATGTTCCAGAAAAATGTCTGCTGCTCTGGGTGAAGTAGGTGGAGGAAATATGAGCCTGAAAGCTTTCCAATATTACCTGAGTGCCTAAAATGCTGGGGAAAACCTGGAGAAGAGGCAGTTCTTTGCAGGGCCCAGGGACAGGCAGTTCGATGTGGAGGCAGCTGAACTCATTAGAAAAAACAAACCTATGGATTTTGGATGGCTCTGGGGTCAGATGGCAAATGAGAAGGAATGTTGAGACTCGATATGTTGGATTTAAGCAAGAAGCTTTTAAGTCTTAGCCCTTTTAGGGCATAGTCAGATGCTGCAGTGTCAGGAGAGAGGTCCAAGAAAAATAATTAAACAAAACATTCAAATTCTAGGTGAGTTGCTGGCAAAACAAAACCAAAAAAAGGCAATATTTTATTTAAATTTGCAACTGTATCAGATAGTATCAAGAGTTCTTATCTAATTTTAAATGGCAAGTAGGGAAACTTCTGGGATTTATGAATTAATATCAGGAAATTGGTTGAAACTAATGAAAAGTAATGAATAATGTATAATGAAACAACTGAGTGGCCATGACATGATAGTAACAAAGGCGAATTTGCGCACATCACAATTCTCTGCTTTACATGGAAATAATAGAAATGTATTAACTTGCACATTCAAAATAGCTAACATTGCTTCTATGCAATATTTCAGCAGCCATGAGGTGAGAGGTCAGGTTCTGCTTTTGGTTGGAAAATAGGTAAAAGTCAGAATCTAGGTATAATGGCATTTTTTGATAGAGTGTAATACATTAATAGTTGGGTATCTCACAGTTCCTTAACCAACAGTATTTAATATCAGTGGGAAAAGCAAGCACATTAACTGGGGGGCTTTCAGTTGTCACAGCATTTTTAATCTCCTTATATGCTGTGATCACTACTACTCGAGGTATATATATCTCCAAACACAATTTTCAGTAGAAAGGGTTAAGACACGACATGCCAACATTTGCAAATGCCAGTGCTCTTTATATTGGTCAAAATTAGAGAAGACTTTGAGAAGCTTCACAGGGACTTATTGAAGCAAGTTGAGTCGGCAGTTTGATGGTAGTTAAGAGCCAGTGTCTTCCTAATGAAAAGAAATATACTCTGGAGAGAATAATGCAAAGTCAATGAGATTGATGCATGTGCTTAACTTAAGTGCATATTTGACTGCCTTGCTGAATAAGGATGGCATTACATTCTTAAAGTTAATTCACTGCTATACTTGGTGAATCTTGAAATCTTAATGATTCTTAACTATTAAAATTATTCCCCATTTAGAGTAACACTGTATTTTTTTTTTCTTTTTTAGGATATTATGTCATGAAAAAATTCATCTAATTAGCAATTTATTGTGTAATCACAGAAATTCTGTTTAATAAGAAATTACAATAAAAAATATATTTTAGAATTTTACCAGCTATTAGCTGCACTGGAAAGGTTAGAGGAATGGCCTTAAAACAACAGAACTGATTCCAGGATAAAAAATAAAATCCACCAAAATGTCCAATTTTCTAGAGAATATAGTACACATTATTCCCTCTTGTTTTGGATTAAATGCCCAATATAGCATTTTTTTCTTCCATTATTTTATGATGGTGCTTAATATGTATTGTTTCATACTTGAGGACGAGTCGGCAATATAATATGCTAGCATGAAAGAAATAAAAATATATGTTGCATGCATGAGTCTTGATTATTTGAAACATTGTTTTGTGTAACGTGATTTAACCCCTTTTCTGATTGAGATCATGTTTGCTATTCTCTTTGTTTAAAATATGTCTACGAATTCTATTTCTACTGCAAAAATAAATGATGAATTATTTATATATACCAATTATTTATTATCATTTATGCAAAGCTTGTCATATTATGCATGCATAAGGGGATTAAATCACTGTTAACCCATAATGCCTTTAGGGGCATTATATGATAGGCAAAAGGTTGCTTATGTTTACTATTGTAGATAAACATATACATTAAAAACATACATATTGTTTATACAAATTGCCAGGTAGAATATCAGTTCTGTTAGGAAAATGAAGTGTTTATTGAGCAATTTGGTTTATAAATAATGATCAACTAATCTATTTAATACACTATACTTACTTTCTCTAGCTTGAAAATATGAGCTTTTTTTCAACTAATGATACTCAAGTTGAATTTAGTTCAAACCTGTTCAATGGAAGTAGTATGAGAATGCACACAAATCTTTATTTTCATTGTCCCTCCTGAGGCAGTCCCTTCATCAGCTAATGATGCATCATTATACTTTACCATTAAAACAAGTCAAAAAGCACTCTACAAAATGTTAAAAGGATATGTTTTTCTGTTATTTCCAGTAATCACCATGAAATACAAGGCAAATCCTTAAACAGGTGGAAAGATTGGATGCTGTTGCTTTAAGGAGGTACAAAATGGAAGCACATTTTTGCAGGGTATAGGCCAAAATTATGTTTAGTAGTACAGCAATAAACACTCCTTGTGTTTTGACATCACGTAGTGAAAAGAATAAAATTTATTTTTACATTTGCATAGAAATACACTTTTTTCAACTTTAATAAGCAAACAGATGCAAGTCTCTGATCAAGGTGCTCTTGTTCTCCTCTTTTTTCTTCCTCTTCAGCAAGCAACATGTTTGGTTCTTTGACCTATCTCAGTTCTCCCACAGCAGCTTAATTTGTTTCTGCTCACTCCAGAGCCTACAAGTCCTGAGGATCTGTTGTTTTAGCTGCTGTGGCTCCTTAAAGCCTCTCCTAAGTAGCCAGCACAAACACACAGCAGCATATCTTGGAACTGAGAAACTGAAAATAACAAGTCCTGTAGCAACAGAGCTGAGGCCAGGTGGTTTACTGATCCTGACCAACTCATCTCAGAGAAAAAGTGTAACTGTTATTGTATGTAGATTAGGAAAAGGTCAGGTCAGATAAGCAACATCTTTTCCTCATTTAGACAGGCTGTGATGAAATCAAAGGTTGCCATTGTCCTCAGCAGAGTTTTTAACTGAACACTGCAGGCTTGATTCACAAAAACTTTTGTATATCCTTAGCTGCAAACTGGGAAGAAGTCCTCCAGAAAGTAAATTCTTAAGGTTTAGCACATCCCCACCTGCTATGGCTAACCTGTCCTGAAGCCTCACCTAAGCCCTGAATGTTACCTCCATGCTACAGGCACTCCCAGGGATTCAGAGGCTTCAGCCCTGAACCCTAACAAGCCCCTTTATGAAACTCAGCCCTCCAAGCAGCCTCTTTTTCACATGGCAGATTAGTGCTATTAAATCCTAACTTACACTAAATGCAAGTGCAGCCTTGTTTTAGCCAGCTGCACTGAAGCAACATGCTTTAAGTAAGACTCTCCTCTTTAGCTTGATTTGATATCAGAACAATATGCTCGTTTATCCTGACTTATTCTGATTAAAACCAATACAAGTGAGATCAAAATCAAGTCCACTGACTGTAAAGAGCTAAAGAATGTATTAAAAGAAAATGTAGTTTGAGGGCAAGTAAAATCTCTAGCTTGTTTTTTTAATTAATATTTTCTTTTTGTGACATAGCCCCAGGCATCCAAATATATATTCTTCTAATCCCACTTGACCTCAACACAAATGTTTATGCCAAGGGTGTTCTCATGTTCCCAAGACTGGGGTTTAGGATAATGGATTCTACCAAAGGGCATTCTTGCATTTTTCTTCTATCCTTTCATTTCCAACCACCTTTCCATCCACATTTTAATCCTGATTCTCCTCTCTCCCACAGATATGGTCATGCATAATATTCCTAAAAATGCTACACTAAGGGCCATGCTTACTACAATCAGTACTAATAAATGCCTTTTACCTCCTAGCTACTGGGATGAAGTAAAAGAGGTTCTGTTCCTGTGTACATCTGGGTTCTCTGTACATGTTGCTGCTATTTTATTTCTGTTCAATTTCTGATCCATGAAGTCAAATTCATTGCTTAATAGAGAAAGAGCAGGAAAGGCAATTTTTTAAAATTCATTTGCTGACTTAAATAACAGATTTTGAAAGAAGGAACCTTCTCATAATTCTTTTTCTTTCAGCTTGTGGTATGGATTTTGGAAAAGATAAATCTGAAATAATATTGATGTCATAAGTGAGCAGATTAGAATTTCATTCTGTGTTAATAGAGTCAGAAATGAATGTACAAGATTTTTGTGTGCAAAAAATTTGTCTGTCAGAAATGCAGATCCACACTGAAATTGCATTTATAAAATTGGTAAAGTAACATGCAAAAATATTGTCACTCATAATAAAATAAGATTTCTTTGAAAATTTGACTTGTGAAAATTAGTAACAAAAAATGAAGATCAAACTTATTAACCTGCAAGCACTAGGAAATGTTTCCATTGTTATATGATAAAAAAGTGATTCCATATTTTAGTAATATTGCTACTAATTGCTTAACTTGAGTTTTAGGTGTAAAAGCTTTTCTGGCGCACTATTTTTACTGTTCAAAGAGGTCAAATAAGGCTGCAATCAAATGTATTGTTCCAAAGTAAAATGCTTAAAAGCAAAGTCCCTATTAACATTTTCTGCCAAATTTTACATTTAAAATTTATTATGTTAACACTTGTGAGGAAATGCCATTCATGAAATGGCTTTCACAAAGTAACCTAATGCAGTTAGATTATTTTTGAGAAATTTTTTTGATGGTAAAAGGGAAAGATAAAAAGCTAATACATATAAAAAAAGGTTTTGCCTATCTAAGTAAATAGAGAAATAATTTACTATTTTTATCACCTTTCTATCACTTTATCACCTTTCTATTACTTTTCTTTTAATCACATTCCTTTAATACAATTTGCATGACACATTTAACATCAGTATAACTGAAATTTTTCTGTTCATTTGCTCTAAAAAGAAATATCATCTCATCAACACCATAGACCCAGAATATGATTGTAGTTTGTTAGGATATATTACCTTCATGACTGCAATATAATTTGAGAACTGTAGGAGGGTTAATTTAGAAGGGTTACTTCTAACCCTTCTAACTCTAGGAGGGCTTATTCTACTTTGCAGAAAACAAATTCAACAAATAACTACAATAACAACAAATAATTACAATAAGTACAAAAAACAAATAACAAATTCAAAACCTGAAGAGCAAGTAAGGAATCAACAAAAGTCAAAATACAATTCACTGAGTCAGCAATTGCTTCTGTCTTTTCTTTAAGTTATCCTTACTCGGGATTTCTGGTAATGGAGTCTACAGTGAAAGCTACTGAACTTCACATTACTTGAACTTGGGGCTATTGCTGTTCCTAAACTGCTTTTTCAAAATGCATTGTTAATAGCCACTTATAGGAGATGGTTCCTGGACCTTTACTCCTGAGTAGGGTAAAACATCTAAATATCATAATTTACTTCATTATTATCCTGAAATTCTTAGGAATAAACACCTTTAGGTTTCAACAATGAATTACAGAGGAGAAATAACTTTAAAACTGTTGCAAAACACAAACAGGTTGTAGTATGTAAAACACAATTCCCCATGTAGTCATATACACATACACTGATATTAATTCCCTGAATCTTAAAGTAATTTAAAAGGATAATTAGTGTGTAGTGACTGAATTGGTTCCTCAGAGGGTTAGTGTCCACCCTGTTTGTCGCTGTTTCTTGCCTAATCCTGTCTAATGAGGGTTTATGTTAACATGGCTAAGCACTTGCAGATATGCACTACCAAGCTATCTAAGCTTAGAGAAGACATGCTGTTCAAATGTCACTGCCTTTGGCTATCATGCTATAAGATAGTGATTATTGCTTATTACGTTTTATATTCAAAAAGCTGCCATTTGTACTTGTTTGTAGGCCCTTGTGGTTCTTGCACAGGTAACAAGTAATGTCTGTGTTTTTCCTAGAGTTACACTTTTTAATTTCCTTGTTCTCCCTTTTGTTAAAAACTCTCTCAGTGAGATGAAATACTTTTGATTTACTGCTTTAAAGCATTTAGAGCAAGTTAAGCGGAACTGCACTAAAAATCACACACACAGTGTTTGAACACTGGCAAATATGTGTGTGTGTGTATATATATATATATATGTGTTGGGGAGTTCAGTTGTGTTTGGGGGGGGAGGCTGGTTTCCTGTTTTTTTTCTAATCAGCTTGCTGTCACCTCATGAGAGTATTTCAGCATAAAATATTAGTTCTGTTTTCTCAGTTCTGGGCTAGAGGTATTCATTTCAAAGAGAAAAATTACTTCTTTTTCACTCTTTTTTCCTGTTTTAGAGGCTAGCAGGCCCTGTAGAGCATTAAACATCACAGCCAGACCTTTTCTCTCTGGCTAGTTGTGATTATCCTTTGCAGGTAGGAAGGCATCCTACCAGAGTCTGAAACGAGAGGTCAGTCTTCAGATCTGAGATTTGCTTCGAGTCTTTTTTTTCATTTCAGAAAGGTGAAGATCCAATCCTGTTATAATTGCCTACATTAGCTGTTTCTACACTGCTGCTAAAAAGCAGTCTCAGGAGTGCACTGGAGCAGCTGACTCGCATGTTCTCTCCCATGCACACTCTTGCCTGTCAGGTTGCCTAGGGCCAGCCTGCAGGCAGCCCATGAGCAGCCTGTTTGGGCATGTCTGGAGCAGCTCTCGGCTACCAGACACACCAGGGGAGGAAGGTCCTGACCGCTGACTCCCCCCAAAGGCAGCACAGATATCTCACGGAGGTCCCTGACGCCAGTTCCACACCGGGCAGGTGTCCTGGCATGGCTGCTCCCTAGCACTTGCCTTCCAAAGGGAGAATCCTCCCCTGTGCCCAAGTGCCCTGCCCAGGAACAGGAACAGCCCGTGCAGAGGGGATTCACCTGGTGTGCCATCACTGAGGGCAAAGCCAGAGAGGGCAAGGAGGCAGCAGCCCCAGAACCCCCAGAACCCCCAGAACCCCCAGAACCCCCAGAACCCCCAGAACCCCCAGAACCCCCAGACCTTTGCCCTGCCTGGGGCTGAGCTGGCTTCCACTTGCTCTGCTCCTCCTGCTGCCTGCCTTAAACCCCTCAGTAGTTCTTTTTGCTGTCAGTGAAATGGATATCATTGTGATTCACCAAATTCACAGTGCATGGGTTGTGCATATGTGCTTAAGTCAAGCTCATAATCCCAAACTAAATTAGCCTGAGTGCTTACATTTTCAACCAGCTAAGTCTTTGGGTGTAGCACTTTGGGTTTATATATTATAAAATATAGCTGTACCTTAGAGTTTAATAGGGAACCTTGTGAAACCCCATAGTTTCTCATTCCTCTGCAGAGTAGTGTTGCTTTGGCTGAGGTAAACAGAGTTGTATATGCCAACATTTTGCTTGGTTTCATCCTGTGTTTGCTTAAAAATTGGCGTGGAATCAGTATACAACTAAAATTCAGCCAAGGCACGCTGCAAAGCTTTTTGAGCCTTTCTATCCCATTCCACAAATGTGTTAAAAACAAAATGTATAATGAAATATGAAAGAAAATTCTCTGATGCATTTTCAGTACTAAAACATGCTAGTTAAATTAGACACAACTAAAAAGTGGGAAATATCAGTATAATATACCTGAAAATGACAATTTCAATTTCTCTATTACAATATTTTCCTTGGCTACACTACATTCGTTAAATGTGATATTGTTTCGAGACATACTTGAAAAGAATTCTAGGCAAAACTCCTTATCTCATTTTTATGGGTTGGTTTTTGTTGGTTTGTATTTTTCAGAAGAAGGAATATTCTTAGACAACTAGTCTAAACAGAAACTCATGTTAGAATGATCCTACAGAATAAATAATAACTATTTCATACTAAGGCTGACATCACTATAATTGTTACAGTAGTAAAGTAGTTCACCTTTGTAACTATTAACAAGACAACAACAATGAGCCTGGTGCCAGCAGAACTTCCATGTTGTGTCTGATAAAGCAGCCACCCTGGCAGCACCTTGTCACTGACAATGGCTTGGGGATGCTCAAGAAAAGAAATGAGCCAACTCCAAGATAACTTCTATCTATGGTACCACTCATCATCTGGCAACCAGTGGTTTGTCTGAGTTAGACCTGTGTATGCACAATGTGTTTACAACTCCTTCAGTGTGCTTATCTGGAATAAATATGTCCTTCTTTCCAAATATGTTAATACTTTTGGCTTCCTTAGGATCAGTATTGTGGCAAAAAAGATTTGCAGTCAGAATAAGAGTACAAAATCACTGCCACAAAGTTTCTAGTTCTCACCCTAAAATATTTGACTGGAAATTATAGTATTTTATGGTATACTGTTTGATACTTTAGGGTGCTAACATTGTGTGTGAATAGTAGACTTCCTTGTCTACCAGATGGATGTGTAGGGCAGGAGGGTTCAACATGTTGAAACATTTCAGGTACACTCATCTTCTGTCTCTTCTTTAAACTGGAAGATTATTTTTGAGGAGTAAGACCATTCTTCTTGTAGTTACTGCCTAGAAACTGATGTCTTTCAGCAAAGACTTTTACAGTGGTTTCCCAAATCATGCACCTCAACATAAGCAAAGAAATAACTAGCAATATGTAAGGATGGAAATATATTGAGAAAATTTCCCAAGAATATGCCTCTACATCCTTTATGTGTTATAGACTGTACATTTGGTTTTCTCAGAAGATAACTACCATGTCCCCAGTTCCCAGAGTGTCACACCAACTAGATAGAATATAGCTTCCTCAGCTGCCAGAGCTCATCCCTGCTAGACAAAAGTAAGAGTCCCATTGAGCTTGCTTGGGCTAGCAGCCACATAGGCTATTTTCTGCTGTATCCATCCTGCAGTGACTAGTAATTACTGAAAGCTGAATCTGGTCCATTTTTAATTTATTTAAATCACTTAATTTCATTATATCATAGACGAATTACAGGAACTGTTACTGTTTTGGCCACACAAAACTGTCTGTGGCCAAGATGTACAATGTTTCTCTAATTTCTCTCCAAGGGAATTTAATTAATTGTGAAGTGGGCAATATGGCAAACACTGGAATTTGTATTAATCATTAGCTCAGTAAAAAGTTCAAATCCTGCTCTGCTCATCCTGACCAGAAAGCACCAGAAGGCTGTTGCATAACAAAGGTAGGAGCTCTTTTGCAGCTGCTCCTTCTGCATTAGTGACATTCACAGTTCTGACTTCTACTACATAAGGTCATTTATCAGTAAAACATTCAGCAGGATTGATCCACTAGTCCAGTTAGCCCTCCAAGCACCCCAAATATAAAAGCAGTTGATTTCTGCTGTCCCACAATGTCCCCAGCAAATCAATTTATTCCTTCGTCTTGCCACACAAAGAAGTCCCATTGGGACTTCAGAGGAGAAGAGCAGAAAAAGAGAGAAAGGGTAATAGAGGAACATACCATAATCACAAGAGGTAACCTTGGACTGTTAGAGATTATTTTAAAGCCATGATTTTTGAGTGAAAATCTATCTTTACAATGAACATTTCACACTGTAATTGACAAACTCAGCAGCAATTTCACAGAGTTCTAGTCATCAGTCATTTGAAATGTACAGCTACAGTATTCTACTGCTAATGAGTTTCAAGTGCATAATAAGTCAGTTTGATTGACAGGCCTTGACCAACAGTAAAGTCAATTTTTACAGTTGAAATAAATGTTTCTACTATTGGTATATATTCATTAATTTCAACTGTAGAAAAGTAATCATGTTTTAGCACCATGGTGGTTGTAAAACAAATATGCTATCACTTTTAGGCATATGCTCTTAAGAAAAGCTTTTAAACTGTTCTCTTTAGTGAATGTATGTCTGAATTTGGACCTGTCAAGACAAACTGGTTTATGCAACCAACTAAAATGTCAGACATCTACTTACCAGGTTTACAAGTGCTGCTTACATAAATTGTGTTCACAAATGAGTTTTGTGACTTATCTAAGAGTACAGATGAAGATTCAAGGCTGGACTGAGGTCTCTTTAAAATGACATCCTGAGTGTGATATATTTAATAAAACTGATTTTCCTGGGGAAGATGAAGTATGGCAACTCTATCATGCGTTCCAGTTATTACCATGGTAGGATTCTCAATAGCACACAGCAAGGACTGAAAACCAGATTGCTTTAGCAAGGAATTTCATTCTATGTCTGACATTTTAAGCAAATAATGTTGCTACTCCAGACAGTCTCTTGACTGCAAGACAGAGAATAGCTAGCCAGAGCAAACCAGAGAAAGCTAGAGGAAAATATTCCAATATTGTTATCAACTTTAACATGATGAAACCATTTCTCAAAAACTAAGTCTGGATCTCTTTACTGATTTTCACCAAAGAAAAACCCCAGGAAACTAATTTCCAAGATATGTTAAACACACAAAGAATAAAAGAAAGTGGACAGGTTATTAAGATGCCTGACCAAGAAAGTTGATGACATCATAAATATCTCAAAGCACACAGAAATTTAATTCTGATACAACTCCTGCTACAGTTACCATCTTTGGAGGTAAATAGAAGGTTTACAATAAAACATTTTTTGATGGGACACTAAGGTAGTATTCACTTTAGTGCCAATACTCTTTCCAGTTTTCCTTTAAAGAATACACAAACATCTTACTTTAGTTCAACTTCACTGGAGCTAAATTAATATACAGTTTAACACCAGTATTTTATTTTGAATCTGTCTACTCAAGGGCTGTATACTTGATCCGGTAAATAGACTTCAGTCAGGAAGAGTCACAGAACTCTGACCTCATATAAAAGACATGAACACACAAATAATACAAAGATACATTTCAGTGTAACTCAAAACTAAATTTCACTCAGCAAAAATGGTCTGGATACTTAGAAGTCACTATTTGTGATTTTTTTGCCAAATATTCTTCCATGTTCAATGTTTTCATGGTAAGACTGTCTCTTCAACAATTTGCCATTTGTGATGTGCCGTTATTTTCCTTGCTAATGATTTTATGTGGTTCATCACATAGATTTTACAGATTAAAAATCATGTGAAAGGGATGGAACTAAGAGGGCACAAAAGTATTGCAATTTTGTATTTTGTTGTCAGGTCAAAGCATCATGTCTTAAAAGACAGTGAAGTAGTGTCCTGAATCATTGGTACAGAAGATCAGGATATTTTCTTTACAGTACTTTTAAGAGAAATCCATAGTAGATGGGAAACAATTGTTCTAATATCTTGTATTTGTGAGCACAGATACTATGTTCAGAGTGAGGAATTCCATAACAGACAGCAGAGTCATATTCCTGTCTCTTACCAGAATGAGGCTTGACACTCCAATAGGCATGCTCAAAAACATCATTATCAAGCTGATGGGTGCTGTGACCATAAAAAGCATACAGAAATTCAGGACAGAAATATATCTGTCTGTGTATGTATGGTTCCTAAATAAAACAAGCAAACTAATGTAAAGTATTTATAATTTTAAACAGTATTAACTGAAAATAATTCTACTAGTGTTTAAGTGGGAAAACCTGAATAAATATACATTCAGGTGGTATTATAGTTGCCCAATGTGCATTTAAAAATTCCCATGTAAGGTATTAAGTTCCATACTTCAACACACACAATGAAGTATAAAAATTTTAGGTTTTATTGAGAATATTTAGGTTGCCCCTGCAATTATATTTTGACATGCTGCTCTGAAAGACCCCATTGTCAGAGATAATATAAGTGTAATCTTTCTGTACCTCATCAACATTGTCCTTAAGTCATTCTCCAGAGGGAAAATTGATTGGGCAAGAGGTCAATTCACTTTCAGCTCCCACTTGATGCCAGGGCACTTAGCTAACTGTGACCAATTAAATGATATTTTCTGTGAGAATTTTTTTTTACATGAATCCCTTCCAGCTGCTGAATTGTTACTTACTAATTTCACATTAAGCCCTGAGAACCAATCAGAGAGCAGAATTCTGTTAATTTTAAACTGAAATCCCAAAAGCTTTGTTTCCCAGAATAAATAATATAAAATAAAACCGGGCTTATCTGATATTTCTTACTATGATATCCCCACCTCCTGACTATATAAAATAAATCTAGAAATCTGAGAAGAAATCACAATCTAAACACTTAATCTCAGCTGACCATGTTGAAATCAGTGTGGGATAGATTCACAGGCCTTGAAATATGTCACACAGTGAGGTACTTACAGATCAGAATCTGTTTAAGTAGACCAGACTAAGAGCAGAATTAATCCTTGTCTGCAAGCATCTGTACAAGGGGAATATATCTGATATTAGAAGGTTCTTTGGTTAAACAGAGAAAGCCTTTGTAAGGACACAACCTAAGGACAAAAATAACCTGAAAAAAACAAAACCAAAACCAAAAAAGGGAATAGGCAAATTTATAAAAATATGAAAAACTGCAAAAGGAACAACTTGCCAAAATGGGAAGATGTTTCTCCACCTCCTGAAGAGGAGGGGCTATAATCCCCCAGCAAGCCATAAGTCTCCTGGCAGAGCCTGGGCAGATGTGGCGCAGGTCCAAACCTCAGCCTCAGAAATCCATATTCACCTTCTAGCCATCTGTGATGTTAACTGGCTGTTTCTCTGCCTGACTGGAAAGTTCCCTGGGAGAAGCACCCAGAAATTGCCCCACCTGAGAAGGAGGCATGTGTGTGCAGCCATGCTCTGACAGACACTCAGCAGCTGCTCTGTGCCACCATGCAGGTGTGCAGGGGCTTTGCAGTGTCCCATGCCATGGTGGCATCTGCCCTCTTCCTAAAGAAGGGTGATGGCTGTACCATCCCCTCCCTTGCTCTATGTTCCTTACAGGCTGAAGTATTTGAGACCCAGTCAATATCCTCCATCTGAAAAGATAAAGACGCATGGCTCTCCCCTCTCAGGAGACTGCATCAAGCACAAGCCACACAGCTGGGAAAGGAGGGGGCTGCTCCTGTTGAAACCCTATGTCAGCAGAGGAAAGAATGCAATATATCCAAGGAAGATGTAAGAGGCAGTGCAAGAGAGAACATGACTCTGTGGTCGAGTGCCTACAGTACTCCTCTGGGAGTGGGCAGACTTAGATTCCACTCCTTCAAGAACAGCTTCTGTATTTTTATATTAAAGAGTTATTGGTTTTGGATACCCTGAGGCTGAGCTGATGAGGCTATTGAACCCAAATCTCACACATTCCAGGTGAGTACCAATGAGCAAAACAACTAAGTGTTCTCCAAATGATCGCTGTCATCTCAGACAGACTTATTAAAAAAAATAAAGAGTGGGTGACTCTTTGAAGGAGCAGATGTTGGCACTGACAGTTGTGAGGGAGCCCAGCTCCAGAGCCTGTGGCTGCCTCCTCAGGCCCTGAGACCAGGAGGCTTGGCCAGCGTTCTTCACAGAGCTGTACACATCACCTCCCTCCCTCAGACAGCATGGCTGTATCCCAGATTCTTACTGGAAACTCTCCTCTGCACATGCTGCACCCAGAACTGTGCCTTGGGGACTATCTGGAAGAGTATTAGCTGGCCTGGTCAAACTCCTGTCAGGGCAAGCTCAAAGGCAAACACTGCAGATGATGGCACTCCAGAGCTCAACCCCATGCCCTGGTCTGATCTAGTTTGTCAGAGGAATTTTACTGACAAAACAGTAGCTAGGGGTAGCAGTGGAGCCATAAAACCTAATCTGAATTCCCTGTCATGGTTCAGGTGTGAGATATATGCCTTTATGTCTAGTTTTACCAGATGCACTGGCAAGCCAGTGGTTAACCATACCAACTTACTTTTATTTTCAGTGGTTTTCATGCTCAATAAAATTTTCTTTTACGCAAGAATGCCCTCCATTTTTTGGTTATTCCCATTCAAAATCATAAAACCAACTATTTTTAAAAAAGTAATGAAAACACTGCAAGTGTATGCACAGTAACCCACAATTCTCAGGTGGCAAAACTCACTCAGGTTTCCACCTAGCACAAATGGCTTTTGCAAGTGTCTCCTGATAATGGAGTCCTTATGAGCTCCTACTGATCCTTTTTCTTACAATATGGAGTTATTTTTCTAAGGGCTCTGTTGTTATTCAGAAAAGAAAAGATGGAGTCAAATGTTCAAGCTTACTTTAAGAATATGAGCAAATATTATGATAAATAAAGAAGCAATATTAAAGTTAAAATTATTCACGGCACTAAGGGGGCAATTTTCCTGTTAGCACTGAATACGTATTGGGAGTTTCATGTCTGCAGCCCACTGAGGGAAACTTAGCCAGCAATTACTTTATTTCCGTCTGGAAAGGGGAGGATTATGAGGCAACAGTTAACTGGCAAAATATCTGTGAAAATCGAGGTTGGAACTGCTGACGTGAAATGAATAATTCTCAGTAATGCCTGAGAAAGCTAGCACATAGAGTATACAGCACTTATGAACAAATTTCATGTGGAAACAAAATCTTGTCAGTCACTCCTAGAATGGCCTGAAATATTTTTCAGTCTGTTTCCTTGGTACTTTAGAATTTGATAAGTTAATTAACTAACTACCATTCAAAAGGCTAGCTAGGTATTTGATTGGTGTCTTCTTGAGTCTGCTGAACAGATGCATTGAAGAGGAAAACAAAGGGTAGGTACACCAAGTCAAAGAATTTTAGACATAAAAGAAAACATGAAAAGTGCCAAGGGAAAAGAAAAAATCCATTTTTTTTAATACATTTTGACACAAAGTATAGTGTCATTGTGACATGCTTACATACTAGTTTTAGTTTGTAGGACTCCATTCTCCTTCCTTCTGATTATAAATAATTTTCTCCCATTTTTCACCTTCACATAATTTTAAAGTAATTTACTTCTCAGAGCAGTTGTTCTGTTTTAACTATTTAATTTCTACAGATCATTCTGAGCAAAAGTGCTACCCTGGAGAATTCCAAGAATTTAAAGGAACTCTTCCTGAATTATTTCTTTTTAAAAAGGCTATATAAATGATAACTGTTAAAATTAGATTACCCTTTTATTTTTTTCAGTACCTGTATCACTGCTGTGTTACTAATAAGAAATATTCAACACTTTTTTATCTCTTTACCAAAGATTTTCAGCCCTAAATTTCCAAAGCACCATTGTTATAAAATTAAGGTTGTTTTATCTATTCCAGTTTTTAAAAATTAGCTCTCATCCTTTTCTCTTAGGGTCACCTTTGTATTTTAAGATCTTTTGTACTATTGTCTGCTCATTATAATAAATATGTTTCATATAATAAAAAAATCTATAGTGGGTTATAGCAAGTGTTTCTCCTTAAGCCATTCAGAGTCTGTTTACAGACAGTGACACACTCTTAGCAGTGAAAGAGTTGTAAGAAATAAAATGTAAGTAAGATTTTTCTCACTTGCTCTTCTGATGTTTTTTGGATTTTTTGTGGTTTGGTTTTTCGGGGGTTTTTTTGTGGGGGTATTGCTTTTGGTTGGTTGCTTGCTTGTTTGGTTTTCTTTGGTTTTGGTCATTTTTTTTTTTTTCTCTGAATTTGTCCTTTTTTAACTTAATAATGTGTTGTGGCATTCCTGGCATCCCACAACAATGAGCTACTTGAGAAGAGAATAGCTGGTATGATCCTTGTCAGCAACTATTTATTATCAGCCTCAATATTCAAAAGAATGGAGTAGGAAGATCCTATGGGCTGAGTCAGCACATGGAAATCAAAGAATGAGGAAGGATTAGCTGGAAACAGGTTATGACTCTTCTAGTAGCACTTTCACTCAGTGAAAGGGCTCAGAGGGGTAGATAGGACTCAATCTGCTTCCCCAGCTGTAGTCTAGACAGTGTTCCTGATAGCCAGCAGGGCTTTTGCCTATTCAGTCAGGAACATTTTCTAGGGAGACCTATCACACTTGGTTCCCTCTAGCATTTGGGGGGATCATTCAATCCTTGCTGGAGCTGGATAACCAGCACTATCCTTGGTCTCTGCTACCTTCTGATCAATCTGTTTTCCAGTCTCACAAAACTCATGTACAACTTGCTCCTTCTTGCCAGCAGCCAAGGTGATCCTCTCTTGCAGTTAAGAGAGACTAGAAAGCAGCATGGCTTGTGGACATCCTGCCTATACTTGAAGCTAATGACCCCAAAACATTAAATGAAGACATGAAAGGAAGCAATGATCTTACTGACAAGAGCACATATATAGCGTAGCAAAGGGAGTTCCTGCCTGTCTATCTGATTACTTTACACATGCTCATGATTCCTTCACAGTAAGATGGGAAACTGAATGGGGTAAGTAGGTCAGTTCCATGAGTAGTACTAGAAATCATTATGCCAGAGATTTATTTGTAAATTTTTCCATCGATGCTAGGCAAAATTTTGCCATTATAGGCCAAATCCAAACTGATGGAATAGCATAGTCTGGTGCTGTTAGCAATAGTAAAAGAGCAGGGAAGCAGGAATGATCATGATATGATGCAACTTCTAAAGCCTGACAGACAGACTATGCAATGATTCTTCAGTTTAGAAAGATATACCTACACCCATATAAGACTGAAAAATAGATAAGGGCTATCTTTCAATTTAGAACCCACAGAACATCTGAAAAAATTATCCTACAAATGCCAAAATTGATTTCACACACTCATCGTAGTTAAACTGTGAAACACATCTCAAATCTTGAAGTGAAAAGGAATTCAAAGACAAATTCATAAATGATAGATTCTCTGCGACAATTGAGAGTTTGGGTGAAACCTCTGACTCAGAAAGTCTTTGCCCACCTGATTACAGGGTCAGATAGATGATACCAAGAGAAAGATCTCTCTAGAAATGTCCAGTTCCTTTCCACCACTCCACCATTTGCAGAGAGAATAATGTTCTACCTGTACCTGTGGTGCTGCCAATCTCATGTTCTTATACTCTTAAAAGATCATTCACCTACTGTCAGTGCCTGGGGATAGGCAGAAAGCCTTCTCACCTGGATGAAGGAATCCCCTGTTCTGAGATCCTGCAGTATCTTCATTTGGGTTTTTAAATCTAAGATGTAGCAAGAGACAATGTACTGGGAATTTCCAGCCTGAATTCAAAGACTAAAGACTTGTTCTAGATCATGAGGTCATTGTCATTATAGTTCAATAACAGCTATCCAGCAGACTTCTAAACTCTAACTTCTTGAACACAAATTAGATCTTTTCAGTTAACAGCAGATGAATTATGTCTGCAGAGATTCAGAGCAATAAGGAAAGAGTCAGAAAGAAAAAAAGACTTTAGCTCTTGGTCTAAAAAGGAGTTTTACACACACACATAGACCTTTCATGTGAACATCTGAGCAACACAATCTACATTGTCTCTGCTTTGGAGCAGGAGGTTGGACTAGATGGCCTCCAGAGGTCCCTTCCAACTTAATTCCTCAAATCTGTGGTTCTGTTTTCACAAAGTTCTCACAACTCTTTACTCCAAACATCCTGCAACCTGCTGCCTTTACTAGCACCAGATTTTTCAAAGCACTCTTTCTTGACCACTCACTGTAGTCCTTTTTGTTTCTCAGACAACCCCATTCCTAGAACTGCACAGAAGTTCTAAAGCAAATCTTCCCTACTGCCATGTTGTCCATATTTCTCCACCTGCAAGGAGGAAATGAATTCAACAAGCAATAGACAGCTAAGGAGAATCCATGACCAGATGGAGAAATAATATCCAGGAGCCATCAGTTGCAAACGGAGCAAGAATTTCCTATAGATATTTTTCAGAGAAGAGGTAAGAGAAACCAGCACTTTTGGACATAGAAGTCTCTCTATGTCACTTGGAGAATTATTCCATTTGTGGCTAATCTGGATGAAGCTGCTCAGAAAATGAGGGTCATCTATGATCACCACATTAGTCCAAAGAGAGAACACGAACCTCACTTGTTTTCCTGAAATATTCTATTGGAGGAAATTCTATTCTATTCTATTCTATTCTATTCTATTCTATTCTATTCTATTCATGACAGCTGGAGGGTCACTCTACCTGCGTGTGAGAGCAGGAAATCAGGGGAAGAAAAAAGAAGGAAAGACAAAATTTAAAGTAGTAAAAATGTACTTTCAAGGTGCAGAAATCTCTATCTTGTAAAAATTCAATGAAGGCTCATATTTATAACAAACTTATTGAAGAAGAGTAATAAAATGCAGTTCAGCTACCACAAGAATGTTGTGATCATGGTGGCTGTATGAAGCTATTCTCTCTCAACATCCTTTTGTTCAACAAGCAGAGGTTCTGACATGAATAGTCACACATACACATCCTCTTGTGCTGGCAGACAGTTTGATTTTCTGAACTACCTACCCACAAAAGATCTCACAAATAACTCACTTGTCTTGTATCTGAGTCAGTGAGAGTACAAACAAAATGGTGAGAGAGGGCTTTGCCTGCTACACTTAAGTTCTCAGGAGTTGGAAGTGATTAGCTTAGTCCTGTAGCAACCATTTGAGTGCAGCCTCTAATCCCTGCACAGACCAATAGTTCATGTTGCTTCATAAAAAGACATTCCATAGTGACCCAAAGACCTGCAGTGATAGAGTTTGTCTGGTTTCCATGTCAAGACATTGATTTTTGTTATGCCTTTCGCCACCAGATTAAAGAGCTCATTTGTACCTGCTCCTTGTTTCTCTTCATGAATGATACATTGTAATCAAGTCACCTCTCGACCTTCTCTTTCATTAGCAATAAAATTATTTTTGCAAGTCTTTTCTGAATCATCTCCAATTTCGACACTCTTCTGAAAATTGCCACTTTTGTGCTCTGTGCAGGATTTTAATAGGAAGTTTAAGCAGTGTCAGATGCTTAAAACAAGAAAAAACAATTTTTCCTTCTACTTGCTCTTCACCTGTTCACAAAGACTATAAGCAACGCTAACCCTTTTTTTCCCCAGCAATACACTGGAGTCCACATAGAGTGATGTCTATACTACAAGTCCTAGCTGTAGTTCAGGATTGTTGCTTTCCAGGGCATAGTACCTATTTTTCTGTGGAAGATCAATAGAAGCACAGCGGTGAATGGAGATGCATTGGAACCCCTTCTGATGGGTGTGACTCTGCTTTTTCTTTCCCAATCATTGTATTATTTTGTTTGCTAACTTGATTTTTTTTTAAGTGGTGTTTATCTTATAGAAAGCACTGAAAAGCTGCTAATTCAGACCTTGGAGTTCAAAGCTTTGAACTGCCCTCCCTATAGCACAGTCAAAAAGGGGTACTTTTGAGGGGTGTGGTGCTGCTCGATGGCCTCGGAGCTGTGGGTGAGGGTGAGAGCTTGACTGAGATGTGCTTTACAAAATACTATCTGCCTGTAGGAAATCTGTTGGGCTGTGGATTGGTTTGCTCTTAAGGAATTATATTTAAATGCCATCATGAAATTAAGAGTTGGATTTAGGCATGAAGAGGGACCTAACGAATAAGCTGCTATTTATGTTATATTTTACTTCCTAAACAAACATAGTAGATTTATTATTGATTTTGAAGAATTCTTGGTTATTTCTATCAATTAGTTGCTCTTACCTCACATAAACCAATTACCTGTTAGTGCACAGTCATGCCCATTAGAAGCTTCACTTGTGCAATCCATGGGCAACAAGTAATGGCAATGGCAACAAGCAGTGCTGCTCAGCTGTTATCTAACTGGAGCAGGGAACTAAAAGACTACAAACACAAGAGACCTTCTGTGACACTGATAAGGGTTTTGATTATATTTTGGAGTCAGTAATTAGAGCAGGTTTTCTATTTACTGTGAACTGATCATACCACACGTGATTTGAGCAAAAGTGTCAGTAAAGTGCATGCTAAAGAAGTTGCCACAGTTCTGGTCCCTTTTCTTGATTGCACAAGCAAAACAAACAGTGACAAAGAAGCTGTTTCAATTTTATTAACACTAAACATAAACGCTTAAAACAGAGCATTAGGAAAGTTGGTGTCAGTTAGAGGACCCACTGTGGTTTATTGTTTGTTTCAATGTAACACCAAATAAATAAATAAATAAATAAAATTTCTAAAAAATAGTAGAAAGATAGAGTGTGTCAGATCAGATTTTTTGCTTTGTCTTTTTTTTTCCTGCTTGCATAATCCAGTTGCTATATGTAACAGCATGCAATGGATCAGGATGTGATTAACAAGACTCATAGTGTGTGCACATCAGGAAATATTTGTTAGCTTTCTAAAAGGAACTGTATATTTCTATTTTTTTTTAAGTTTGTGATTAAGTAGTATTAGGCATAGCAGACTGACTATTATTACAGTTTCCAAATTCCAAACCCCACTCTTTTTCTAATTTTTTTCTCCTGATAATGAGTAGCATTCTTGTGCATAATACTTTATATTGGCACAGTTTTACAAGATCTCACAACTGTCTTTGTGCTATCACCTTTACTATAGAGATACAGAATCTGAAGTATAATGGTTAAAGAAAGTAGTTTTAATCTTGAATGTCTGCAATTATATGTTTCAATCCCTCTTTGGTTCTTAAATATGGGATCTGCCTTTTTTCAAAGGCTCTGACTTGTCCATATTGACAGGGAAGTCAGTGGGACCTGAGACTACCCAGAACTCTGGAAATCATGGCAGTCATATAGGTAAGTGATAGATTTAGATGTCCAACTTTCAGCAGTAGTTTTTATTTTTTTCCCCCAAATGTCTTGCCTCAGGGAGAGATAAATCAGTGATTTAGGAGCCACAAATTACACTCTTCATACCCCTTGCTTTGAGTATCAGCTTCACAAATACTTGACTGTTTATCTAGACACTCATGTCCAAATGCCATGGCATTTTTATTTTTTTTTGCTGCATTCATTTGAATTGTTGTCATGGGCTTTGGGGGGCAATGGACAGTATTTTTCTGCAGCTGAAGAATTTCTCTTTCTCCTTTAAAGGCGAAACAGCCTTTAAATAAGATATTGGCATTAAGCTGTTGCTTACAGAACTCCTGTTGTTAAGTTGTCCAACAAATGAGTAGATGTAAATTACAAGGAATATGTTTGATATTGCTTGCTTTTATTAATGAAAAATAGTGGCATCAAATCAAAAATTACTGAAATTGATCTAAGCTATTATTTAACCCTCAATCAAATTGAGTTCAATGAAGTATCAGTAATTTTATAATTACGTTAATGTGTATGTGGATTCAGCCCAACTAGGAAGAAGAGATCACCAGCAAACTTCAAGTAAAGGTTTTCAAACTCTGCAACTCCAGACAGTAATGGAACCCTTTTTCCTAGGGAAGTGGCTGGAGTCTGGGGTAGGATCTGCTTCAGTGCTCCCTCTTGCTGCCTTGCTCCTGTTTCAGGAGGTGAGATGAGCTCTGCCCTGATGGACCTGGGAAAGCTCCCAGCAGTCCTGGCTCCTGGCTCCCAGGGCATCCTTACTGGTGTTTCTAAAGGAAAACTAAGTATTTAGTAAACAGCATTGCTGTTTGCTATACTAAGGGATGAATAACTTAAAATGTTCACAGATTTCTTAAATAAGAGCAATGGGGAAGCAGGGCTAGGAAATATTGCTTCTGCTTGAAATTACTAGTCTTTCCAGGGGCTGAGAACAGAAAAGGTAAATGGTCAACCTTTTGTACTCTTCCAACATAGGGAGACCTCTAAGCAGATCTCTTGTTTGTCCATGTAGAATTGTAGGGGGTGCATCTCTAAGGAGGTTAACAGATTATTATATGGAAGGTATATTCCTAATATGTCTGAATAAACTATATTTCAAAAATTAAGTTGGCTTATTTGCCTATGCAGACAGGATAAGTACTTGAATCTTGGCTCACTAATTCTCTGAACAGCAGCATTTTGTGGTACCCTGTGTGTAGTAACAAAAAATCTTCTGATTTTTTAAAAGAGTTTTTGTTCTCAATTCTCCTCTGGCTTTGGATAAAATGAAAGAATCTCTAAAGACGCTTTAAAAAAATACTTTGCAATTAATCTTTATTTTCTTTATCTAAACTGTATAATAAGTCTACTCATGAGCATGAGAAAAGGGGCAGGATGATGACTAAAATGTGTGTGTACATATATATATACACTTTATTTTTGCCAATCACATGAAGTATGTACATACATATATATGCATGTGTGTGTATATAATTATTATAGATATACATACATATTTATTTACATATTTTTAAAAACTCATATAATTTAGATTTCTTTTCTTCATTGCTGTTTGCTATGCTGGCAAACCTGCACAACTGCTATACACTCTACGATGGATAACACAGAGCACGACTCTGCTCTTACACATCAACGCTGTTCTTTTTCCTTTTTTCATTCCTCTTTTTTAATTCCACAAAGAATGCTGCCTTCAGTCAAAACCTTTAATCCTCGTGTCCTATAGCGTTTATGGCAAGAAGTGAGGTCTATTTAGAGAGGCATTTCAATTCCCCCTCAGGCCAAAAGAAAAACATGTTATTTCTAATGCCAGCACTGTGGCCTCATATGCTAGGAAACTAGTGACATTTTGACATAGTCAGGGACAGTTCTGAATTACGTGGTGCTGCTGTTCATAACATAAACTGGAGCTTAAGCACTTAGAGAGCCTTCTCTATATCTGTAACCTTGTTTCTTTGCCAGACAAGTGACTGTCTGCAGGGAATGCAGCAGCACTGATGTAGTATTCGAGCTGGGCTGCGTAGTGTGTTCTCTGGGTTGCCCCTGTGTGCCAGCACTGGCCAACTTCATCACCTGAGCCATTCCAGTGCAGCTGCTGTGCTGGGAATACACCACGTTCTGGCTCAAGGACTCAGCCACCACCTGTAAGGCATTCAAGCCAAAAGTGCTCAGTAAGTGCTGCACTGCTGTGGTCACCTTGCAACCCAGAGAAATGCCTGGCCTGGCCCCAAGTCTGGGGGGAAAGACTGTGTGTGAAGAAACACTGCCATGTGAAATTCTCATTTCTAGTCTCTTCTAGAGATTTTGTCTTACTGCCAATAAGAAGATTTTTGTGTGCAAGCTCGGGGGATCAAAATGTTGTTGAAGAACTTGCAGGTTTATCACTTTTCTCTTAATAACATATAAAAGCGTCTTAGTATGAATACAGCAATGTATACATGAATTGCATTCTTCTCTTCCATTAAAAATACTTAGAGTTACCAATGTGTTGCTTCCTCTTTACACATGCCTCAGCTGTAGAGTGTTCATTGAATTTCTGCTTTATATTCTGGCCTTGAGGTAATTTGGTGAATGAAAAAATTGCTTCCTTTCTTTTTGTAGCTTTTAGTGCTTGAAAACCTATGTGAGACACTGGTTCCCTAAACCTGTTAGGACAGTTTGTTTAGGAAACATAAATACCTCCCAGTAAGTTTCAAGCACATTGAATTTATACAAATATTGCATCTGGATACCTGAAGGCTCATTGCATGTCCTGAAGTACATCACTGGGTTTTCATTTCCTAGGTGACTCATAATCTTTGCATCATCTCCATTGTGTTCTAAAGAGTGGACTACATAGTCTGTTGGACTGCAGCATTTTAAAATTTCCTAATCTCAATGTCTTTATTTTATTGAAAAAAAATGAAATATCAGCAAATCACGTAGATTTTATCTTAAGCACTCAGCAGATCCAGCAGACTTCACAGCTCATTGGACACCTTTAAGGACCAGGGGGCACTTGTCTGAGCAGTCACTGGGCAGATACACTGCTTTCATATTGTAAATGAAATCTCATCTTTGAACAGGTTAAATTTCTTCAAAATATATTATGGCAAACACCAGTTCCTCCACTGACATGGTGCTCTACTTGACACGGCAGCCAAGACCAGTTCCTCACTGCCAACACACTACAAATAAACTCAGGCAGGGGCACTGAGCTGTGGAAGAAAGTTGTCCTCTATGGACAAAGCTCTTGGATTACTTGTATGACCTGGTAATTATGGAGAGTAACACTTTGTGGCAGGAAAAAAAAATTTGGTTACTTTTGTTTGGGGGGTTGTTTATTTTTTTTTGTTTGCTCAGTTTGCTCTAATTTCGATGAAAAGTAATAAAACTGTGTAGTAATAGAGGATGATAAGCTATATTCTGCAGGAAATGGGTATACACAAAAAAAAATAATGCAGGCAAGGCTAAGACAATCCTCCTATTATATAGGTTTAAACTGTGTACTTCTATAGGTATATATGATTTATGCAGGTATTTGTGGTTTTGTTCATCTCCTAGATTTACTAATTTCTATCATATTTTCAGTTATATTAAAATTAACTATGAAATATAATTATTTTATATGATGTTTTGATCAGGTTAGATTAAATTACAATATTTCAAATGTACCAAAATATATCTAAATATTTGCTGTTGTTTTCATCAAAATATATCATTGACTGAAAGAAATTACTTGATATTACTGCCCTCTTCTTGACTTGGTGTCTCAGTAGAAAACGTTATTTGATGTGTGATATGAGATGAAATTTTTGCTCTTTTTACATGCAGAGTCTTGTTATCAAAAAGCCTACACATATTCATTTGATAGGGTTTTTTTCCCTGCACGCATGTGAGAGAGCATATACTAAGTTTTCCTCCCCACCATTACAAAAGGAATATTTTTAAATTTCAGGGGCTTCAATCACTTTGATTTTTAATATACCAGTACCATAATTCAGCTCTGTATTTTTTAAAAATGCCTGTGTTAAGTATTGCAATAATTGTCCTTCTTAGGTAAAGTAATTTTAAATATGTTATTCAAACCTCACTTTCTGGAGTTGTCAGCTTTTGCATGTGCAATGCTTTATAAGAGGGGAAGATAACACCCATTTTTTGCTTACAAAAATTTTTGAAAACTTTAGAGATGTGTAAAGGTGTAGAGTGGCAAAAGCAGAGAATTTCACTGAGGTGGTTTCAAGTGACTGAATGAACTCTTAAGAAAGTGCATCTGGATTCCAAAAGAGGCACATGAAATGGCTGGTAAATGTCATAATTGTAAAATCTCTTCATACAACAACCAATTACAAGTTCTTTAATTACTCGTTTGTGCTCCAGAAAGGGTGGATTTATGCTTCCTTAAAACCATAATTATCTTGTCTTCATTCCTGACAGTAAGTATATTGTGTAATATGAGCTCACACTGTGGGAATATGAACATGCAACTTTTTGGCTTCTGACATACAGTAAACGAAGTATGTTCTCCTCATTAAAATAACAAGAAATTCTATCACATGCTTTACTATCTAGGCCACTTAGATTAGAAAAGAAATTATGTTAGGCTGGATTTGTATTGCAAAGAAGACACAGAGATGATTCTCTGGTTCAAAAAGAGTTTGTTAGATAGACCACTACTTTATGCCTGTTTGCTAAACTACAAAATCAGAGGTTTATTTTTCTATACTTATGAGATTTATCCAATGGTGGCACAAAATGAATGATAACAGGTTTCTTGATTTCCAAGCAAAGAAATAATGAAGTGACCAATCTCATAAATTTACAATTAAATGACTCCTCACACAGCTTTTTTTTTTATTACCAAGATAAATACCACATTTTCATTGTTATTTACTCATCAAAATCAGAGCATTTATCAGTATATCCTGTCATTAGTAGACATGATGTTTCCAAAGCTTTTTGCAGGGCAAATCATAAGCAGTTATCATGAAGTATTATATTCAAAAAGGGAATTAAGCACATATTTGAAATTAGTGTGAAAATTCTAGCTTTAATTAGTAACGTTGCTATTTAGAAAACTGACTTATAAAGAGGGATAAATAAGGGGAGGTTGTTTCTTTTGTCTTTCTATTTACTGTAAAATTCTGTTTCAGGATAATGGTGACATTCTTGGCAGTACTTGAGTGTGTTTATATCTTAAATCCTGATCTTTTCCTTACTTCTGTGGCCAGTCAAGGAATTGAAGCATAAATTTATTAAAGAACATAAAATTCAGAATTATTACCATTTCAGAGGACTCAAAACAAACCCATCCTCTCTCTTCCTTAAGTTCTTACTTTAAAAAAATAATTTAAATAAAAGTCAGAAGAAATGAGTCTTTAAAATGCAAAGAGAGGAACTCTTCACTGGTATTGTTTTTTCATCACGTTTCACTTTTGAACAAAGGCCCTCGAGAAGAAGAGGGTAGGGAGTGCAGGGTTATGGATGTCTGTGCCCTGTGAAATAAGAGGCTGGAGGGACTAGAAGAAGCATTGGTGTCAAGGCAGAAAGGAAAACTTACAGGGAAAGACTGAGACATATACAATGAAGCTTTGTTGCTTTCAAGTCAATGAAGTAATCTAACAGCTTTCAACAGTTACGTATCTTGCATAAAACAATAGCTCAGCACATCCGGCCTCCTTGGAGTCCTAAACCTCAGCCCTGCTGGCAGGGAAAGCAGTCTCAGCTGCAGGATCTCTGCTGCTGGAAGAGGCTGCAAAATGGTTGCGCAATTGTAAAACAGGGAATCAGCAAAGGTGTTGCTCATGACTGGAGACTGGTTTCTAAATAATAACATTTTCTTTGGTATATATTGGGTTTTGCAGTGAGAATGCCACAGCTTATGTGTCATCAAAGTTTGGAAGCTTAGCAAACCAGCTTAGTAGTTGAGCAAAGAGGCAGCTGAAGGAGATGAGTGCATGCAAGCAGCTGAGTGACAGGGACTATAATGAAAAAAGCTCAATACAATATCTGCCAGACTTCAGTGAGGACCCTGTAGAACACAGGAGAATTTGCAATGCTGAGCCATGCAGGGACAGGCAGGTTATCAGAAGGAGATCAAGTGTTCAGGCAATTGTGGTAGAATTGGGATAAATCTCACTAATGTTCTGTTAAGTACAGGTCTGCCTTGGTGGATGAGCTGCGGCCTGGTCTTTTTCAAAGCTTTCATGAATGGCTGTTCTCCTTGTTCTCTTGGCAGATTAATTAATTACAGTGACTCTGACGGTTATGGTTTTTCTGTCTCCAGTACCATATTCCAGCCAAGAGTTTCCCCATGCTCTTATAATTCCTGTGCAAACCCAGCAGGAAAGTAGCTATGAAATAGTGTGCAGGATTTTAGGTTCTCCCCTAGTGAAGAAATTAGCTAATTTCTAGTGGAGCCACTGTTGGTATATTTACAGAAGTTTAGATAACCATCAAGATGTTTTGGCAATGAGAAAATAATAATAGGAATATGCATTGTGATAATAATAAGCACAGAAACTTATGTCAATGCTAATAAAGGGGTCTGACCACCATCCGTCTGGTATATCACTCCCTAAACTGGGAGACTTGACATTAGCTTGCCTGCTGGGAATTACTACACCATGTAACAGAAGAATATGCTATGTTTCAGAGTGATTTTTATAAATTCTCAGGGAAGCATACCTAATGCTACATTTTCATTCAAAGTTGTAATGACTTTTAGCAAAAAAATCTATAAAAATGTATTTTTAAAAACTTGGAAGCATAGCATATAGAATATTTAGTGGTGTAAAGCATGCCAATAGAGTGTGTAAGTTTCACTCATTCACCAAGTAGCCATAAGTTTTCCATTGGTGCCCACTCTGTTGACTAAAATTAAATTTATAAAAGAGTCTCAAAATTGGTCTCATACAAGTCATTTCCTCTACAGTACTTTGGAGTTCATGGTTTGTTTGGGTATTTGAAAAGCAAAAATCTTTGGAAAAGGTACACACCAGGTACAGCAGCACTCAAATTCAAAACATGAGTGCAAATGCAGAATCAATTCAGCTATTTAAGTAAGAACATGACATACAGTTAATATGACTTCAGAGGAAAAATGTAAATAGGATTAAGAGATGAAAAGCAGTAAGGAATCGAAATTGGAGGCCTGTGCTGGCTACAGTAGGACTCAATAAGGAAAGATGTTTCCATGTGAACAGTAGGAAATGGTTAATCTGCTGCAAAATTATGACACTTCCAAAAACTCTATACTTTGCACTCCTATCTCATAATGTAATATATCCTCTGAGATGTATCATACCAACACAGGTATTTCAATGTGCCAAAAATGAGCTTGGTGTGGACTAATTCCCTCACCTACATCCCCGTGAAGCTTTAGAAAGAAGCACTTATGGAACTGGTATGTGAACTGCCCTGATGAAGTATTTAAGATAATTTTACAAAGCAGTTGGAAGCATGCTCTGTCCTGAGGGCATCAGATCGTATGTGGCAGTGCTCACATAATTATACTAAGATGGATTGCCATATCACTCCCTGGGCCTCTGCCTGGAATAAATCCCACATCCAGCTAGAGAAAGAAAAATGCGACTTGCAGGACTGGCATGAATCTTATTACATCCCAGAACTCTAAAGAGAGACCCAAACCTTTTCAATCACTGATTTCTTTTAAGTGTCACTCAATTCTAGCCTCATCAGAAAATACTAGTGGTACCCACATTAAAAAAAAAATGTAGCTGAGATATTACTTTTGAGTTGAGCTGTCCCCTGAAACTACCTGTCCCTCTTCTCAGTGGTGCTCCTTAAATTGACTGGTTAGACTTAAATGAATGATATCACATCTATAATTCTGTGACTTTTTCTCAATATGAAGTATTGCTGCATTTTCTGAGGCTGAGGTTTCTGTATTTACACCCTACTCCACAAATATGTTTTGACAAATTATCACCAAAGCTTTGTCACAATGGCAAAAATGCATTGCATAGTCACTGAACAAGAATTGATTCAAAGCCAGTTATAGGTATGGGATCCTTGCAAAAAAATGGAATCTCACATACTTAAGAGACAGAAAGCCTTTGCACTTCACAGATTAAAAGCTGTACTAATCTAAACTGCATCTTTGTACAGCCACAGAATTCAAATAAAAAATCACCATCTCTCAAAATGTATAGAGATGGAATGTACAGGACAACACTCAGGTTGCAACTTGAGTTTACTCTTCAGCACAGGAATTGTCAGAACCTGGGTTCTGGCTGGCGTTCCAAGGAAAGAGGCCAAAGACTAAACAGGACTGAGAACAGATTCTTTCTTCCCTGTAAATAGACAGGGTGCAGGCTGCTGAAGCAGTTTAAGATTGCTGATGATAATCAGCACTGTCATGCTCAAAGAATGAAAGAGTCACTTAATTCTCCAGGCATGCCAAGCACCTTTGACAGTTCCACTGGAGCTGCCTGTGTTGCGAAGAGCAAGTGCACCAAGTGCAGGCACACTTCCTGATGGATGTGTTCATTCATCTGGGAAGTCCATGAGAAAGGAGACCAAGACATTAATAAATCTGTATTTCTTTCTGTATTTTAGATTGCGAAAATTTAGATTTTAGATAATTTTAGAACTTCCTCCATTTTAAAACTCTTTGCCGCCTGTTATGACAGAAGTTATTTAGCAAATTTCTAGTGGATTTGCCTTCAGTTCTACTTTCCAAACAGTAACAAAATAGACTATTAGTATTGTATAGAATTTTTCCTGTTCCTTTATTATAATTCTAAAAGTGACTAAGACCTTCTTCTAAAATACTAAAGCCTAAAGGTCTTCTTGAAAACAGTAACACCATCTATGGAACATCTTTAAGATAAAAAGATCATATTAAATGTATTCCTGCAGTGAAATAATACTGTAAAGAAGAAAGAAAGAACCATATTATTTTCTAAAAATAGAAGGCTTATAAAAATACTGTCTCTGTCCTCATCTTACTTTTTCTCCTCAGCAGAAAATATATCCCACCAGAACAAGTATTCTAAGTCCACCTTTCAAACACAACTTTTACATCTCAACGGCCTCTCATCAAAAGTGACTAAGAAAGGACACATTTCTCCACTGTAGTACACCAATTTGTTCCTATTTCGATGCTGATGAGAGCACTATCAGTCTTGTCTGTACACATTTGCTTGTTCCAGTAACCCTCCCTTAAGGAGGGTGGATGTGGCTCTTGCCCCATTCTGTAGGTTCTATGGTGTGGCTGTCAGATGGGGCAGACTTGGAGAGCCTGGCAAAGTCATTGCTCCACTGGGCAGAGCTGTTACATTTTTGCTGAACAGTGCAGTGCTACGGAACATTCATTTGTGTCCTTTTCAGGCAGTAGTAATTGGTCTGTGAGGAGTGCAACACTGACTTGTCTCTGCTGCCTGCAGATCTTGAGCTCAGTTGGAGCATCACATTGCACTGACCCATGCTGCACAGCTTTCCTGCTTCAGCAGGAGCTTCTTTCACATAGTGCTACTAGACTTGAGGACTTGTGCTGGACTTGGCAAATAGCGGATATAAAATCAAATTAGCTGATAACCTGCTGCCAGGGAGCCTTCCTCTCATATGTTGTGGATACTACCATTGACAAAACCAGGCTGATATATTGCTCTTCAAGTTTCCCATGAAGAAAAGTTACTTGTTCAATTCTATAAGCATTTTTGTTGCGGTAGTAGCCACAGAGCAAACATTGTGATCCAATTATAATTTAACTTATTCTAATACTTAACAGCAGACAAAGTGTCAAGATGTCTCAATATATCTTAATCAATCCATTCTCTTGTTTTGGTTGATCAAATATAGTTCAAAATGCAACTCAAAACAGGCTAGATTCTGGCCTATATATACATGACAGCCAAAGGCTCATTGGCAGTTTTGGTTTGAAATAGTGAGTAATTTTACTTTCCTGCTTTTTTGCTTGACAGTTTCCTCAGACGTCTCTCATCCACCTTTCCACTTCACCACTAGGTTTCATATTTCTTAGAAAAAAGCCCAAGCAGATCCATACTTTTTTATACATATTCCAAACTACAGACTATTAGCCTCAGGGGGATCTTGTGCCTTTCCTTCCTTGAACCAGTTTAAACATGGTGAAAGCATTCCTGTTGTGGCCTTTTTTCTGTCATACTGGTACTCACTTGAAACTTTCTGGCTATTTTGTCATGGAAGATTGCAGTATTCACTTTGAAAAGCAAAGAATGGAGGAGATAAACACAGAGAAAATATCAACTACAAAATCACTAAGTTCCAACAGTAATATGACGAAGCACATCAGAAAAAGTTTTTATCAAATTAAAAATAATGAGCAAAACTAGGTAAAAACAATAAAAATAAGAACTTACTTGGAAAGTGATTAAGTGACTTTCAATGTAAAAATTTTGTTTACAAATATTGAATATTTAATCAGGAAATATTATTCTGCTGATATGAAAGAATTTATTATGAATTAGTATAATATGAATTTTTTATCATTTCAATGTATTGAGCAAACCAAACTGATTTTGTTTTCATATTAGCATTGTATCTGCCTGTGATAGAATATCTGCATCTCAGAGAAGTTATGTTGACCACTCAGACTCCAGAAAATCTTCTCCCTCAGAGGCACAGCTTCTTGGTGGGTCCCTGTCTGGCGTGTTGGAAATGACATTCTGTGTGGAAAGTCTGAAGAGTAGAGAGCAGTGGGAACCCATCAGCTCTGAACTACAGCTCACAGTGTGCCTTACAGCACCGAAGTGCAGGAGGGACAGAATGTTTTCTATCCAACAAACTGGAATTAAAACCTTTTGGCTCTATGGTGTTTCAATGTCTTCTGTTAATAAAAAATAAACAAATTATATAATTCAATGTTTCTTTAATAAAATTAGGCATGGTTCCTCACTCTGTATTTCTTAGGGTTTTAAGGTGAAGGTTGAAATTCATTGGCAGGAATTCTGAAAACTTGGCTCTTGTTTGACTTAATTTGTGATCAAAAATAAAAAATAAAAAAGAAACTTTATTTTTTTTTATGTCTATGTGAAAAATGGATCTTTTGCCTCAAAATATTCCTTTGTTATGTAATTCTTGATATAAAAACTTCCTCTGGAAAACTTCAAGACTGATTTAGATTAAATGTCTTCCTTTTCAGCTGACTAACAAAATCCACTAGACATTGAACATATTTCTTAAGGACATGAACTTCAGCTGAGGTTCCATACATGACTCTGAGGTAGGATACAGTTCAATTCATGTATGTGGAATATTTTCGTAAATACACTAGGTAAGTGATAAAAAAAAAAGCAAGGTCAATCTAAAGGTGCAATAATAACAGAAATTGAAAAAAATAGTATTCTTCTTCATACAGCACATTTTTTCTTGCCAGCCACACCCTTGAAAATTACTTTTAAGAAATTCTTGAGATAGTTGTTTTCAAAAGCAACTATTATTTCTCTATAGTCTTATCCCTTTCTAATTCATGTTTTTCTTCTGTTCACAAAGTCTATTCAAGTAGTCAGGAAATAGTAAGAGCTGTCCTTTTTCCACCATTAATGTTCTTATCTTTCTAAGTTGTGAGCTGAGTTTTGTTGCACAATAACAGAGAGATGTTTAGCAGCAATTAATAGTTACACCCTTGCTTATTTGCAAAAGAACCTGTTATACTTTTAGTTCACATCAAGGTATTCTTTATAGCAGTGGTGTGACCTTTGCCAAGAAAAAAACGCTGAGTCCTACACAACTAGTAACTGATGAGAAAGTGGAATCTTTCGTTCTGCCAATTACAGACAGTAATTGCCATGTAATGAAGTTAATGTTTTGTAGAATTTACAACCTGATATTAATGGTGTTTCTTTGCCACCCTCTCTTATCCAACTTAATTTTTGCCCAGCTTTTTCACAACAAAAGAAACAGGACAATGTGTAAAGGCTCATTAATTCTATTTAGTTTTGATTTTTTTTTCCTCCCTTCTTCTCTCCCCGCCTCTTGGAGGTGAAAAAAGAGCCATGCCGTCAGGCCTTTCCGTAAACTCTGGTTCATGTAAGGGTGAAAGTTACAGCCTCCACGCAGCAGCTTGCACCATATAAATGCTCCCCTTTCAATTTCAGCTTGGGCCGTTTAATGGCCATGCGGTTTTATTGCCTTCTTGATCACCAATTACACCACCAGGAACAATGAGCCCAACACTTAAATGAGGAGGCCTCAAATTTGCCTTCATTTGCCAACGTGTTTCATAGCAACACTTTCTTTGAAAGCGCAGATCGCCTAATTACGAGGATGAAGATGGATCAGAGTTTGAAAAAGGCTCTCAGCACCAGAACAATATGCTAACCTAACTGTACTCCCTGTACTCCTACTGTATTATTGTGACCCCAAGCTGCCCTTCTAGCACTCTGCCTGACCTCCTGCCTCCAAGAGGAAGCCGTGCCTGCCCTCCCTATCTCCAGAGTGTCACTGCAGAATTTGGGAGGGTGCCGCTGAGACTGGTGACAATGGAACCTAGGAAAAATAAATCATAAGACAGAAACTAGACAAATTGAGGAACCACAGGATACCAAAAGCATTTCCACGTTATTTTGTTATGCCACTAATGGCTGAAACGAATAAATCAGGATGTGTTAACTCCAGTGTGCTTCCCAGGGCAAATGCTAAATGCTTTACTGTCTTTGTTAGGAACTAATAGCAGGGCTGAGGTATTGTAGATGTTCACTGTCCTACCAGGAATTTGAAGGGACTGTTAATATAATGAAAGTAAACACAATTGCAATATAAGGTAAAAATAAAAAACTAAATGCAATAAAGTTATATGCAAGTTCACAGACTAGAGTTCTGGAAATTACAGATGTTTTCCCTGTTTAAAAATATATCTTAATAAGAATTTATTGTTCCGTATATCTGCTTACATAAATCAGTCACCCAACTATTTTGAATTTGTTACTTGCTGCAAAGTATCACTAGAAAAAAATGTTACTACCCCAGAATTAAACAATCAGTGTGTTAACTACACACACTGTAACATCTCCCTCCAATTCTGGTGGTGTCTCATTGTGAGGGATGTGCCACCAAAACTAATCCACTGAGGTAAAAGTTAGATTACAGAAATTCATTGCCATGAAAATATTTATCAAATTACTTCTGGAACCATGCATAAATATTAACATAAAGAGACTCAGGTTTTGTAATGATACATAAAACTGAAGAAAATTTTTTTTTGCTGTTTCTTTAGGTTTCCAAATTTTTTAGCTGTAGTTAGCTTTACATTCCGTGTGTAGTCCCAGGAAACATCCACTAGTAGTTAATAAGTATTTGGAAAATTTGGGCCTTTGTTGAAGAGTGAAAAAATGTATGGGCTAATTGTTACAAGAGAATTACACAGTAATAAACACAATTAAACATTTGCTGCAGGGAAAGAATCAAAATTCATTTCAAATTTGAACTTTCATGCTTATCTGCCAAGACTTGAAATATGTAAGCTTTACATTATAATAATGTAAGGCTTTGTATCCTGATTTTCCATATGAAATAAAGCAGAAAATTCAGAGCTTATGGGCTTGGGTAGCTGACAACTACTCCATTTTCTCACTGCAATCTCACCGTTACAAAGTGCAAGAATCTCACAAGAAAACGCAGTTCTCTTCATATGATCATAAAGTTTTCAGGAAAGCTATTCCAACCATAAAATCCAGATACATATAACACTTCTGTATTAAAAATATTTTAGTTACAATGTTTACTGCATGCATTTAAAAAACATCAAAAATTCCAGTAAAAGAGGTGTCAGTAGATTCAATCTGTTAGCACTTAAAATTTTATTATAGTTTGTCTTTCTCCTGTGCATAAAGGTACTATCCAAAATATGGAATAGCCAATGAAAACATTAAAAATTATATATCAATTTGGGTTTTATGACAGCATATGAAGTAATATTTGGAATAATAATTATGCTTTCACCTGCCCTCACTCATAAATACTTGAAAAGGTTTTCTAATACATTCTCAGAATTGACAAATAGCATGCAAAAAAATTCAGACACAAAAGATGAGATAAGAAATATATGAGCAATTAAAAAAAAACACCTAATAATATCAGTTTGGCAAGCTTAAAGACATTTATTGCAATAACTGCAAAGAAATGGTATACAGCACATAAATAAAATGTGGAAGGTAGGGGTGTAAGAGGAGAAAAGCATCTTTCAAAATTAAACTGAAACACAGACAATCTAAAAATGTTGTAAATTCACTGCATACAGACCATGAGAAGCTGACTAGACGGGAATACCATCCTCCCAGCACAGTGCAGACTTTCAGAAAATGCTATCACCAAAAAAATCTGGCTCCCATCACATATCTGTAGAAAGCAACTGAACCAAGATATCTTAAATGCAAAATCAAATGAGACCTAAATGAGATTTAAATGTCAAATAGCCACTCTTAAACCACCATGAATATGTTCTGAGTGTATGGAAACATCTTGCTTTTATTTTTTTGTGAATTCCAATAGCAGAGCAATTAGGGTGAACAACAGTGCTAAGTAATGTGTTATTGTGATTCAGAGAGACTTCATGTCATCACAGGAATTTCAAAACACAGAGGTACCAGACAAACACAGCAGCTGGATTCTAGAGTCAATTAATTACACAACCCTCCGATTTTTTGAATTAACATTTGAGAACTTATAGTTGTCACTTTAATGTAAACTTAAATGTGTTTTAAGTAAATACATGCATAAACACTTGAGACTTTGAAATCTACAGAGGCTAGGTTGTACCTCTAAGTTCAGTTCTGAGAAAAATTCTCCCTGGAGAGAACAGTCCAGTAGGGGTTGCACTTAGAAAACTGCAGCAAGATAGCTGCTTTTAGTGAGCTAAAAGACACTCCAAACTGGGGTTTAAAACATTATTGTCAAACCCAACTTTAATGTTTGCTGGTAAGAATAAGCGCTTTGTGTTCTGAGCTTTTTGATCTCTTGGCTGATGAAAATATGAGGACTTGCATCTCTAAGCAGAAGGCACAAACTCTCCTCGTGATGTGTTTAGCTTCAGAACTCAGTGCACTGAAATCCAAACTTGTTTGCCAGATATTTTAATTTGTCTACAGCTGTCCTTGTGGGCAGGGTGGGGCAGATGAAAGCATCCTGATGCAGAACTCTTTCCCAAGCTACAGCTGGCAGGTTGGCTCAGACATCTGCGAGTGTCTGCGCAGTGGAGTGTGTGGCTGAGCCAGAGAGGGAGGGAGAAAACAGTATTGAAAAGACAAATGTTTAGAAATTATTTCACTTGTCTGGTATGTAATTTGGTTTTGACTTACGAACATGTTGGACTTTACTAACTGTAGGAATTCATTAGAAGGAATACTTTGAGGGGAGGTTTCTATTTTCCATCTTCCAGGCTACATTGATACCCAATGGAACATGCAAATATTCAGCAGCTTCCCATCACAAAAGTGTTAGAGCAAATCACTTGCTTTCGTATGGTTGTGATCTTGTTGGCAGAGAAATGCAGAGCTGTATGATAACTGGCATAGTCTTTTCTTTCTTCCCGTTTGTTTATTTCTCCTGGGAAAGAGGGCTTCCTCAAACTGCTGACATGGGACTTCATTTTACTGCATGTTACTCAAAAAAACATTGTCATGTGAACTCATGAGAAACCTCATATGGGTTCTGATCTTTGCTTTAAAAGAGCATGTTTTTGGGGAGCATATGACTACAATGCCAAGGTAAAAGAAGACTAGTTAAAAACTGGCCAGACTTCAGGGCTCAAAGGACAATAATCGGTGGCTCTGATATCTAACTATCAAGAAACAAGAAATACTGGACTGATCTTGTTTGGTTGCTTGACTGAAAAACTGGTATGATAAAACCAAAAGCAGACTTGCTCATTATACTAAAGTGGAGACAAGGATGGAAATTAGATGTAGAGGTTTAGTCCAGAGTGATTCTGAGATATTTGAAGTTTAGGTCAACAGAAACTTCCTCAAGTTCAGAGAGGAGACATATAAAGTTCTGCACCTGCACCAAGTAGGTATCAGTATCATTCTAGAACCAACAAACTTAATATCAGCCCAGATGAAAAACCATGAGGTTACAATGGATATCAAACAGAACTGGAGCTAACAGTACACTCTCCTCACAAATGGTATATGCCACATCTGGAATACTGTATTTAGTTTTGTCTAGCCTAGCTCAATAAAGGTGTTGAAAAACTTATAAGGGCCCAGTAGCAGGGTATCAATACAATTAGGAGTATTAATAATCCTCTGTTACAGCCTACAAGGAGATACTGAATAAAGGTTAACCCAGAATACAGGAGTCTAAAGGGGAGATTCTGGGAGCAGCCCACACCTGAATTAAGGACAGTTCTGAGGATAATGGAGCCACATGCTTTTCAATAGTGACAAATGATATTACAGAGAGAAATAATGTTCTCATGACAAACCACATGTCATGGTTTGGGACGTTCAGATTGATCGTTAGAAAAAATATTCTCCACTAAGACAGTAGAGTAAAACTAAGACAGAATTATCAGCAGAATGTACACAAATGTGTAGCAGAATCTTCATCCTTGAAAGTTCACAAAGCCTGGCTGGAAACTTGGTGACCTGATCCAGTGTTGGCAGTATTCATCCTTTCATTGGGACTGGGTGATCTCCAGAGCTCCCTTCTAATCAGTACTTCTATAATTTTGTGAAGAAGCCTGGTAGAAACACAAATATAGAGTAGAAAAACAAGTGTGGTGCAACTGAAGAGGGGGGAAAAGAGATTGAAGGTGAAAGATGAAACAGCACTGAAAACGAGCTACTCTCTTCTTAAGCACAAAAAGGGAAAGCTTGGATTAGCCAGGGCTGGTGCTAGAAAAGAGTTTGTGCACAGGGACAAGGACAGAGAAATTGATCTATAGATGAGAAGTAGGATGTAAGGGAAACTGAGGTTGTGGACAACCTGAAGAATAGGCAGGTCCACATAAATAGGGAACTTCTCATTTAAAAGAACTGACAGATATGTAACAAAAACACCCACTCACCAAAAATCACAGAGGTTCTGCAAATGAACCTGAAAAGCATTCTGACAAGAGTCAGTGTGAAAGAAACTGCTGGTCAGCCTTTGGCTGTGTCACCAGAAAATTTTCACTGCAGTGCGGCAAGAAGTACCAAACCAAGCAAAAGAAAGTGCTTTAGTGGTGCTTTGTCATGATTTAGGAATGGTATTCCCCAATTTAGTACTCCTGCTAAAAATACCATGCGCCACTCCCCTTCCTGCCCCTCCAATGGAAGGCACAAAAGGCAGACACCATTGGTTGAGATAAGAGCAATTTGCTGGAAACAGCAATAAGACAAGAAAACAGGACACTGATAGAGATGATAATTCAAAACATCCATGGATATGTACATATTTTTCCTGGTGACTGGCTTGCTGTGACTCATAAGCATAATTTAAAAAATAAATGAGAATTTGCAAAAGAAAAAAGAATGAGAAATAGGAATTAATCAAATGGCGTCTCTTCTTCAGGGCTTAGAGAATGCTACCTAAGTGAAATAACATAAATGTGGGAAACAATGAATAAAGAGAAAGAAAAACACAAAGCATCAATATCCATGAGAACATATAAATTTCACAAAATCAGTGAAAAAGCTATTCTTTTCAATGGGAAACAGAGCCAGCACTGTGATCAAATAACAAGTAGATGAGTCAGAAAAACAGAAAATCCTAAACTACCAGTGCAAGAAATATAATATTGACTAACTGAATCTAAAAGTACTGCAGTAAAGCTGATAAGGCTGTATTTGGAAGAGTTAACCCACAATTTTTGGAAGTCTAACAAGGTTAATAGTCCTGCCCATCATAGAGAAGCTTAAACAGCAACTGCTGCAGAAGTCTGGTAGGGTGATTGGAAATCTTTTTGAGAAAAGTAAAACTTACTTTCCTAAGCCTTTTAAGCTAATGAAAGAGTTAGCTGGCATAAGTGTTACCTAGAAGCATAGAAAGAACAAAAAGGGAAGAAAGTTACTTAAATTAAAAGACAGTATTGAGGTAAACTGGACTTCAAATGAAGCCTTTTCTTTCTGTGTGTGAAATTAGATTTACAGTTTTAAAAGAAATCAGGTTCTGAAACAATTGTCCAATAGTGAAGAATGACTTAAAAATTAATAGCTTTTCAAACTGGAATTCAGAATGTTTGGAGTGTTATATCTCAGTTTAATATCTCCATCACAAAAGACTAAAACTTATGATTCAGAAAGTCCCTTAATTCTCCTTTACTTTTATCTTGTTTCATCATCTTCATCTTTCAATGACGCAACATTTCAACAAAGGCAAGTATATATTTCAGTTTGGGAATGTCTTTATAGTTTTTATGGAAGCAAGGTAAAACCTAGAGCACTGATTATAGACAATATCTTCAGCAGAGACACTGGTTCTTTAGATGAATTAAGAACACTCATAAAAAAAGAAAGAAAATGTCGCAGATTTATTGTTTTCATGTAATCTTTGATGAGGCTCTATGTAGGAAGAAAACAGATACAATGTAAACATAGCTTAACTTAATCCTTGCCCTTCATGAAATGGTTTAATCTTGACTTCCATTCTGAAGTAGGATATGACGTCCCTCACATGTAAAAAGCTGTATCTTGTAAAGTCAGGTGAAGTCCCAGGTGACTGGAAAAAGAGAAAGATTTGGCTTATCTTTAAAAAGGGTGGAAAGTAAGACCCTGGGTTCTACCAACCTGTCAGCCTCACTTCTGTGCCCAGGAAGTTCATGGAACAGGTCCTCTTAGAAGCCATACTGAGGCATATAGAGAACATGGAGGTGATTGGAGGCAGCTAGCTCAGCTTCACCAAGGACAAGTTCTTCCTGACCAACCTGGTAGCCTTCTATAATGGAGTGAATACATCAGAGAACAATGGAAGGGCTACAGAGGTCATTCATCTGGACTGCTGTAAAGCAGTTGACACGGTCCCTCACAACTTGCTTCTCTCTAAATTGGAGAGAAATTGATTCAATTGGCAGACTGTTAGATGGATAAGGAATTGGTACCACAGTTGCATCTAGAGGGTAGTAGTCAACACCCAGAGTCCCAGTGGACATCAGTGACAAGCAGTGTCCCTCAGGGGTTCATACTGGGACAGGTGTTATTCCTTATCTTCATTAATGACACAGCTAAAGGGATCCAGTGTACCTTCAGCAAATTTGCAGATGACACCAAGCTGAGACGTGCAGTCAACATGCCCTGAAGGGCAGGGTGCCATCCAGGAGGACCTGGACAAGCTCGAGAGAGCAGGCCCATGAGAATCACATGCAGTTTCAACAAGACCAAGTGCAAGGTGCTGCACCTGGGTATGGACAACCTCTGCCATCAATGCAGGCTGGGGGATGAACAGATCAAGAGCTGCCCTGCTGAGAGGCTTTGGGTGGGTGCTGGTGGATGAGAGGCTGGACATGAGCTGGCCATGTGCACTTTCAGACCATAAAATCAGCTGTGTCTGGGTTGCATCAAAAGCAGTGTGACCAGCAGGATGAGAGGGGATTCTCACCCTCTACTCCTGTTTGATGAGACCCTACCTGGAATACTGCATCCAGCTCTGGGCTTCTCAGCACAGGAAAGACACGGATTTGGAATAAGTTCAAAGAAGGCCACCAAGATGATAAGAGGGCTGGAGCACCTCTCCTAGGAGGAAAACCTAAGAGAATTGATATTATTCGGCCTGGAAAAGATAAGGATTTGGAGTGACCTCATTGTGTCCTTTTAGTACCTAACAGGAGCCTACAAGATATATGGAGAGAGACAAATTTTCACTGTGACAGAACAAGTAGGAATGGTTTCAAAATGAAAGAAAGTAGGTTTAGATTAGATATTAGGAAGAAATTCTTTACTGTGAGGGTGGTGAGGTGCTGGAATAGCCTGCCCAATGAAGTTGTGGATAGCCTATCCCTAAAGTGCTCAAGGCCAGGTTGGATGGGGTTTTGAGCAACCTGGTCTAGTGAGAGGTGTCCCTGCCCATGACAGAGAGGATGGAACTAGATGATGTTTAAGGTCTCTTTCAACACAAACCATTCTATGATTCTATGATTCTATACTTCCATGATTAAGATTCTTGATCATTCAACAGTCTTACATTCCCTTAGTAATTAAAACATGCATATTACATCGTTACAAATAACTCCTCACAAGCACAGAAAAGCAAAACAATCAGCTTGTAAATCCTTAGCAAGAATGGATGCTGAAATTGAGTGGTTGTAACATTTTATGCAAGTTAAGACTAACTTAAAACAATTTTGTAATCTTTTACGAAAGATTACAAAAAGAGTGAAGAGTTGTATTTTACGTACTAACACAGCTAAATGTATTTAAGGCAAGAACCCTTTTGCCTTTTACTTTCCAGATCCCTTTTCCCCCACTGTGCTTATTACGATGCCTGGATATATTACTGTGTGCACAGAGTAGTACAAACTATGTTTTCACATAGACAGCTGATCAAGCTTGGGTATATTCAAACTATTTGGGTTTTTGCAAGGAAGCAAAATCTTTCAGAGGACAGTGACCATGTTTACAAGTTAGGAATGCCTAGTGAACATCCAGTGACAATTCCTGGAGGGTTTCAGAAAGCAATAAATGTTGTCTCAAGGATAAAGATAGCCAGTTCCACAACTCAATTGCTTGCAGAGGAACCTTCAGAGAATTCTTTACCTTGTGGCATTTTTGTACATTGCTGTTTACTGAGTGTTCCAGGATGTTCCTTTAATAAAAGGCCTGTTATTATGTCGAATGAATCCCAGCATGAAGTCATATCCCTTCATAAATGGATGATAGCTGGACTTCATAACATTTTTTTGTTTTGTTTTGTTTTATGAGCTCAATAAAAAATAGACTAGATACACAGAGTAATTAAATTCTAGGGATCATCTTCTAAAGGTATGGCATTATTGAAATGTTAGAAATTAAGATATGTACAACAAAATGAGAAGAAATTATGACATTTTCATCTAGTAATTTTTCAAGATCATCACAAGGTAGGAAGTATATGATACTGACTTATTTATTGGGCTACTAGAATTAGGATACAGATGACATACTATATTTGCTGGCCATTTAAGCATGAAAAGGAGGTCTGAAGGAAATTACATTTGAGCTTCGACTTCTTCTGCTGATTATTACTGTTGTTGTTGTTATATTTCATGTATGCTAAAATGTGTTCGTGTTCATTCCTGAAATTCTGAATTCAGAGATAGCTATCTGATATAACCAAGTCTGCCCAAACTATGGATAAATATATTTTTTATAATCTTAAAATAATCCTAGGAAGCCAAAATAAATGTAATGGTTTCATTTATAGCTATGAAATACACTGCATGAAGCAGGACACAATAATAAAATTCAACTGAACATCATTCAACACATTGGGAAAAATCTATCATAGAGATGTAATCAGATGCTAAACATGAATAATTGGATGTACACGCTGAAATGTCTTTATTTGCCAGTTAAGGTTTTCAACTTATTTCACAATAGTCCCATATCTACAAGATGAAATATCTGAAAGAAAATCATATTTTTATAGTTGTGATCTGGATTAGTATAAGAAAATATAAGGAAAGTAGGAGTGTTAATAATGGTTTGCACATGAGGTTTAGATCCTCTTACAGAACACCAAGAAAGTACTCATTTACACTCCAGTAAATGTGTATAAAATTATATTATCTAGGTTGGAGTACTTTGGATATTCAAATTCAAGCAGCTGCAATATATGGCAAAAATACCAGATATGTTAACTGCAGGCAAAAGTGAGAACCTTTCAACTTCTTGAGATAGCACTGCTATGATAATTATTAGTATATTATGCTTTTTTAGTAATGACAGATATAAGAATTTGAACATTTTCATCTCTTAATTTTCCACAACATGTAAATAACTTTTGGGCTTTTTTATCATCAGTCTTTATTCTCATATTTGTTTGTCATATGGATAGACTCTCCAAAGCCAATCCCACCAGGAAAATAAAAAAAAAAAAAAAAAAAACCCCAAGCCAAAGAATAACTGAACCAATGAGGCAATATAATTGATTTATTAATTAGATGTGATTGTGAGTTTCTTTTTTTTTCTATCAGACATGCTTCTCAATTCTGATTGCATCTTGGTTCACAAGAAATTGAGTCTGTTTCTGGATATTTAATATTACTATCATCAAGCTCAAATGCTGGTGCTGAGAAATCAGCAAAGAATGTTTTAAGAGCTCAACTGACAAGCAAGACATTTCCAGCTGTGTTAGGGAATACAAATAGTGGTACCCTAGGCAAGCACAATATATCATCAGTATTCCCAGTGTCACCTCAAGCTAGCCTAGCTTCTGGCTTTGCAAGAGACACTAAGGGACAGGGAGGAAAGCTCAGAATCAGAAAGTGTGTCTGTCTTAGACTATTTTTTTCCTATAGAACAAGAATATCTACAATACCTTTCACTGAACTTCCAGTAATAAAGACAAGGAGCTTTTTGCACTTTAAAGAAGTTAATGATATACTAACTCTATAGCGAAGCTACATTTTTTAAGGAACTATTCAAACTTTAGAGGGATTGAATGATCAAATATAGAGGTAAAGTTTGAGAAGCAAAGTTAATCAGTCATGATTTCATTAAAGACAAGATGATGAAACTAATTTAGGTATAGATTGACAGCAAAGTAGGCATGATTTTACATTAACACATCATTTATGTTCATATTATCCGTTGATTAAGTAGGTTCATAAGAAATCTAAATATGTAATATACTCTGTTTTACAGTTGAATTCATTGTTGTTTAGTGGATTTTTTGCAAATATCTGCATGGAAGATGCAAGGCACATCAGGATACTACACAAGCAAGAACTACCACCAAGATGTATATAGACATACATACAGTATGAATGATTCTCTGAATGTAAGTCCTACTCTTTGCAAATAGTCTAGATTTGATGACTGACTAGCATTATGGTTCACATAAAAAATGCATATTGTGCCCATGTTTTGCTTGCAAAACTTGATATCATTACAAGAATGCCTAATTTTCAGGAAAAAAGTTAAGACCTGTAGGTAACAGTGACTATTTTGGTAGATGTAGTTCAACATGTATTATCTTTATGTACTTGTCAATGTCAGTAAAAACTCTTTGGTAAAAATTTCAGTGCCTTGCTTTCTAATCCAGTACAATAAATAAGATCAGAATTTCTGTAACAATCAGTGCTATAAATAAAATACTTTCATCAGAACAAAAGGAGGCGGTTCTAATGCAGATCATTAACCAGCCATGCTACATAGAAAAGGTCCACAATGATTTCAACAATTTATTTTTAAATGTACTTAGTTAATGGTTAAACAACCAAATCCTGTTAAAGCTGCAGAATCTCATACTTGGAAAACAATAGGCATGGTTAATAACTGTGTTGTCATTGAGCTAGTGATGCATCACAGCCTTGTATTCTCTGCCTTATGACAGATTTAGTAACATCATGATTTATGAAGGGCAAGCATTGACAATTCAGCAAGTGATAACATTTATTCATAATACTTAGTTTCCAGTATGCTTTATTTCAAAAGTAGTGCTGCAGGTAGATGTGCAGGAAAATTGTTTCTACTGCATAGCAATTATGCTTCCTGAAAACTTTGAACATTTATATGATCATACACACTGATAAACTCAACTGAATGGACACATCTTTACCTTTTAAATAGAAAATATGGGGATATTTATTCATGAATTAATCTCATTCATTTCTGAAACTGAAAAACAGGCCCCAATATGTGTTTATCAGTTTACATAAATTGAATACATATACTATCAATGGTTTTCCTTTCATTGCTTAATATTAAGTGCTTCTTTTTGCAACACATTTTTAGATGTGAAATAAAGTCAGCAATGTTTCCCAACTTCATAATGCATGCCAGGTTGTGATGACTTTTTCTTGCAACATGATGTAATCCGAGGAGTCAGTAAACTATGGAATAGGTGTAACTATAATCCTTGGTGTCTTTTGAATCTTATCTCCTCTGTATCCATGAGATGTTACAATACACTCCTTTTGGGAAGAATTAGACAAACATTGTGGATCTTGAACACAGAGGACCGCAGCTCACACCACATTTTCACACACATGCATAAGCAGTTACCATCCTCAGCAGGACCTCTACTCAAATCTTTATTTCGGAGAATGACAGCATGGAATTTGTCAAGTGATTGGCAGATGCCTTGTTAGAATTTCCAAAACCTTAGCAAAAAATGTTACATAGTCTCAGATATAGTTAAAATTGAAAATATTTTGCCCAGTTTTGCCCAAGTCTAGGCTGAGCAATGCAAGGTTCTACTTAGGAGTTTGCCTGTTTTTTTTTTTTCTCTAATAAAATGCAATTTGTGCCTGTAATTACAGAAGTAATGCATTCAATGCATTCAATGGCTCAACACATGGAAACACTTTTTAATTTTCTAAGGGGCAGTTTACTGTGTATTTTTAATTCACAATTATTTATACACACACACAAAAATATACATACATATGTATATATATTCAGAACAAATCTAATGTAAGCATGTATATATATGTGTGTGTATTCACATAAATATTCATGAAACAATAATGTTTCTTATGGGGAAAACTATATACAAAAAGCTCTAAGTTAATGTTTTCTTTCTTTTGTCCCAGGAGGACAAAACAACAGAATAATATTAAATTACTTAACAGTTTCACTTTACATATTCAGGAAATGTGAATTGAAATGACAACTCTGATATATCAGTGGTGTTGTGTCACGGCATGACTATTTTTCATAACAGATAGCATCACTTTCCCATCAGACCTCACCTGAATAACATAGACTCCCATTCCTGCTGAGTCTTCCAGATGACCTAAACTAGCTACTTGCTAATCTTTTTGTGACTTTCATAAAGGAAATGGGAGAGATTTTTATATATTTACATGAAAAATATTTATATTCCCTCCAGCAACATGTTAATAATGGCATGAGCTGAAAATGTAAATCGCCTTGCTGTAGAGTAATATGAGAAATTTCAGCATTTACTTACACATGGAATAATTTCAACATTTTGAAATGCTATATCATGCTAGAAAAAGGTGGTAGATTATGACTGTGAAACAGAAACATTGTGTATATCACAGGAGATGGCATAGGGCACCTTATTCCCCATTTAATAGAATCATAGAATTATTAAGATTGGAAAAAATCTCCCAGATAATTAACTCTGGTCTTTGACTGAACACCACCATGTCAGTTAAACCATAACACTAAGTGCCCCACCCAGTCATTTCCTGAACACTTCCTGGGGTGGCAGCTGCACCACTTTCCTGGGCAGCCCATTCCAATGCTTAACAATCCTTTCTGTGAAAAATTCTTTCAGATTCTACCTGAATCTCTCCCAGTGAAAAGGCCATTTCTTCTTGTCCTGCAGATAGCTGTGTGGGAGAAGGAGCTTAACCCAACCTTACTACAACTTCCTTTCAGGCAGTCGTAGAGACTGATAAGGCCTCTCCTGAACCTCCTCTTCTCCAGGCTACTCAATCCCAGCTCACTCAGATGTCCCTCCTATGACTTGCTCTCCAGACCCCTCACCAGCTTCGTTGCCCTTCTCTAGACTTGCTTCAGCAGCTCGATGTGTCTGTGGAGTGAGGATCCCAGAACAGTATCGGAGGGGCTCTGGTCTGTTCCCTGTCCCTGCCTACCAGCTCAGGGTGGTGCCTGCTCTGAGGATAGCTAGTCTTTCTTTTGAAGACTGAGTCAAGGAAAGCATTAGTTGCCTAGACATTTTTGCCATCCTTGGTTACAATTTGTTTTGTGTGGTAGAGCACCCAACTTTATGGCATAAAGAATAACTGAATTGACTTACCTTCCCCAGATGCCTGTTGTAACCGGAAGGTTACTCAGCAGTGCCAACTATGGAGTACAGTAGAGTTTTGTGCAATGAATGGATGTTCAGCAGTGAGAACTTTATATCAAGTTCCTATAATTTTCGAACAAGGAACTGAGAGCTGAATATTAAGTCTAGCCTAGCTATCTGGGATCCTTTTCTATGTCTTTTAACTGGTGATAAAGAAACCTCAGACCAAAGTAGACCAAACAGACATCTAACCTATGGACAATGAAAGTTAGCTGAGATGAATCCCATTTGTGAGTAGGATTTCTTCATTTTATGACTTGGTCATGCCATAACAAATCCTAATAAGATTCACCAGTGATTTCACCTGAGAAGTGTGAGCAGACAGCACAATATATCACTCTCTCTCTATTGCTGGTTGCTGCATCACTGAATAATGAAACTTGTTTCAGAATCTATCTTTTCCTTTTGGCTAGAAACCAGTCAACTTATCTCACATTTCTCAATTTCATTTGGCCTATCTTTGCTACTGAAGTTTAGAAAAACTTGCATAGTTAACTGCTATGCAAATAAATAAAATATACATGGTGAATCACTGCAACACAAAGCCTATTGCAGATAGGCCTTAGGTTCCTGACTGGAGATGTCAATGAAAAAAGGTCAGATGTAGATAAAACAGTGAGCAATTCAAATTAAAACAATTTTTTTTCATTAGGAATGTAAAGTTTGTATATTAAATTTCATCCAAATGCTAAAGAGTACAGCATGCAACACACAAGAGAATTAAAGAATGACTGATACTTACAGTACACAAACAAATTAGCAGGAGCTGACCGAAAAGATAAGGGTGTTATTGCACATTAAAGTTAGATGTCACTTCCCCTAATTTAAGGGTATTCCAATTAGAGTTAACCTGAAGGTTAGCTACTTTCATCTTTATCATCTTTTTGATAGTGTTAGCAGAGATGTTGTGGCATCACGGAAATTATATGCATCATAAAAATGCAGCTAATTATCAGTGAACTAGTCACTTTTTATGTAGAATTAGTTTAATATCTTCAAGCGCATGTTTGTGACCCACTTGTCTGCTAACACCATCCATTACTGACCCGTGGCATGCCCTATCTTTCCTTTCTTAAGCTCCAAGTGTCTACCTGACATTGCATTTTCTCTTGCTGGAGATGAGAATAGCTGGGGGTGGTGGGGGAGATTAACATTTATCACCCAATGGGTTTCTATGAACACACTGAATTTTGTACTTGAATTTGCTTTTGCATTTGGAATACAAGGATTCTTCATTCACTGTCAGCATGAATGGGATGTGAAGATTTGTGTCAATAAGTATGTAAAATGATATTTTTTGTTCATTTGTTATTAAAAACTATATATGTCAGGACTATGCTTTTAATATGAAAATTGTTATGTAACATTTCGTAAAGTTGAAGATTGATTCTGAAGAATTGCAGATATTTTTGGCAAATAACTTTGCTAGAAATTCTGGAGAACGTATGAAAAAGAAAAGCCAAACTCAGAGAATCTCATTTGAAAATCTCATTTGGAAGATTTCTTATCATTAGCACTTCAGTTTTTTTAAACTCAGAATTGTGTTGATTTTCAGGGTAAAGCAGGATAAAAGACAAACTTTAACATATTGAAATATTTCTCTACATATTTAAAAAAAATTAGAGCTAAGTACTGTTCAGTGAATACATTATTCAGTGAATTTTGTCATTTTCATTGAATAAATTATTCAATTACTTCTCACTATTTGACTATGTTTATTATGGGTATAATACCATTCATTGAACATACTACTCTACAAAAGTGTATATTATCTGAATAAACTGTTCAATGAGTATTTCCCCCTAGAATTTCCCCACTTTTATTCTTTCTTTTTTACAATGATATAGAATAGTTTATAATTTTCACATCTGAAGATGGAACAACTGACTGAAACCTGCTGAAGTCAATCTGAGATTTCTTTTTTTGTGCTGAAACTTTATCATTCAAAAACGTGGAGGTGAATGTGGATTACATCTTACCTATTGTTGTCATCCAATTCCAAGCCAAGCCATGTAAAACCTAGCTGTTAGAAATTATAGCAGTTGTAATAACAGACCCAAAATATGAGAAGATTCTAGAAATTTAGAAAAAAAAAGAAGAAGATGTCAGAAATGAGACTATACAAGCTAACTTCAACAGGAAATGTCATATGTTCAGAAGCTTGTCTGATATGGCAGATACCACTGACACAATTAGCTGATATATTTGGGGCTTTTTACTTTAATATAGAATTTCTAGTTAATATTGCAATTTAAAAAAATAACTGGGAAGGTTGCTGTGCATGAGGAACCTTTCTTTTAAGAAATGTTTTGTTATCATGTACTGTTTATAATCTCCAACTGGCTGAAACATTAAAAGATACTACTTTTACCTCAAGGACTTAATCTGTCCACCTGGTCACTAACTGCCCTATGAATCATCTAAAGGTTACATATTACAGCTACATTAATAAAAATCATATTAGGAAATATTAAGTTAATAATGGATTATGAAACATCTTTTACATGCAATGCCTTTCAACCAGTCACTACGTCCTTTGCAAGGAGACACTAAAGAGCTCTGCAACAAAAATTAGGAAGTCAGAAGCCCATAAACAACGTTGCATTAGTTTACTGGGTGTACATAATCTTCTACTGGAACTTCAGCTTTGCAAGGCAGCGCTTGTGGAACTCACTTCTGGGAACACAGGGTTGGAATAGATATTCTGAGTGAAAAGCTGTCTTTCTGTAGTATAAGGTGAGATTTTTAGGTTGTGCATTTATATCTTCTTTCAAATACCAACTTAAGATGATTCCAAACTGGGGTTTAGGGTTTTTTTCTTATACCATTATAAAGGCTGACTTAGAATCTTTCACTCTTGATGGTTTTTCTTATAATTCCAACCTGCATTTTCTTAGGGCAATTTATTCATGAGCTAACACTGTTCATTGTTTAGCTTAAAAAGCTCTCTTCTGTCCCTGATTTATTTCTGTCCTGATGAATAAACAAAGACAATGAAAACACAGAGAGAAATATAATCTTTTTCAGCCTTTATTGAATCAGGGGAAACAAGTAAGCTTTTTTATTCTTTTATGTTCTCCTTGTAGGAAATTTGTAATGTAATCAAAACAAGTAGTAAGAACAATATATGTATTTAATATGTAGCAGGTCTAGCCATGAATAAGGTGTCCATTATGTGACCATCAGCTAGCTCAATGAACAAAAAGTCACTGCCTGCCAGAAGGCACTAAAGTTCAGATGCACCAAAGGACTATAACCAGCAATTTATGTAGGTTGAGTGTGGATTTTCTTCTTTCTGGTACGTGCACAAAACTCCTCTGGTAAGGACATGTAAAATGTCTATCCACAGCCACACATGCTGTGGTCTTTCAGGACTTACTTCTCAAGGTGGAAGCCAACTGTAGTGTGGCAGAGTGATCTCTTCTTCACCTGGGCATCCAAGCTGCCAGCAGTGCAAAATTCAGAGCCAGATGGAGGCAAGGGGAAAAAAAAATATAATTCTGAAGGCTGGTAGTTGAAACCTTTAATAGAGATATTTTGGGTCAGCATTCTGTTCTATTAATTTCATATGGCATCATCTATTATGAACATTTTCCCAAATTTAATGGATCAGCATGCAGATATAATCCCAGATGTTACAGGATGCTATCCTTGTAGTTAACTGTATTCAGAAATCTATGTTAGGTACCCAGCTACTCTAGTCCCCGCACTGTATGACTCATAACTCCCTAGAAATCCCAAAATAACATGCAAAGAAGCCAATGGACTGTTCTGGTTGTTGCAGAAAATAAAAAAAGAAAATTCTGATTGGCTCACATTCCACTGAAAACATCATATCTTGACTAAAAATGTGAATCTTGTTACTATTTTGTAACAGATTTGAAGGTCTTATGTACATAACCTCACTTAAAGAAATTGTAGATTCATTTTGCAACCACACTAATAATTCAGAGCCTCTATCAGAATTAGATTTGGCAAGCCAAGCTTTTAAATATGTGCTTTCACTCCTTTCTGGGGTAAGATTTCACCTTCTTAGCCTTGTTTTTGCCAAACACTTATTGACCAAGGAAGACTGATGTGCTGATTCCTGCTCCATAGAAGAAGGGCCTTCAACAAAAGGCAGTGATTAGTGAACAACGTAGGTCTGTCTTCATCTTTCCAGCTTGCTCCCTGACTTGCTTTCATACAAACAAAATTATTTTGAATACTGGTTTCGAAGAAATACCAAGAATAGCTCTTTAATCATAACAAACTTTTCCATTATTGAAGAAAAATGACAAATATAGATGACAGAATAGTTGAGTGCATACTCAAGGTGAAAACCTGATTTAAGTCAGCAAAACTTGGCAGACACTATCAGCTCTTGGTTCACTATCATTAAAATTTCCTGTGCAATATTGTATATAGTACAGGACTTTTAAGCCTTTCCTGGAAATATCAAGCCTCTAAGAGTTAGGATGATACAAGAGATAAATATTACAACACTTTCCCCAATTATATCATGAGCCAGGAAAAAAAAAATAGGTACAATGGAAATTTTGATATTTTTACAAAAATCTCAAGCAGTGAGCCTTCTTTCTTTCATATTTAATAAAGATCTTTCCAGTCAGCTGCAGCAGACGATAAGTATAATATCTTTACATGGTTAATCCAAGGATCACAGCTCAAGTGCTTTATGTGGTTAGGAGCAAGGAAAGCTGTTAGTAGACTCAGTGTGCATTTCATAAATCCAAGGATTTTTTTATTCCTTTTTTCTTTCTTTTTTTTTTTTTTCTTTTCGTTTTTCATTTGGCTTTCTACTATATCTTAAATGCTTTATTTTTCAGAGGAGAGATAAGACTTGGTTCTTCACATAAAACTACAGCTTAGCCATTACTTAGTCTTTCTCTGTTACGGAAAAGGTCCTGTCTGTGCACAGATGTCTCAGATTAAATTGTATCTCACAGTCCTTACAGTGTTCAGTACTAGATGAACTGCCAAAAGGGCCGTAGGCAAGAACTAAATTGCTTTGGTTTCAGTACACAGTGAATTTGGCTCAGACAAGCTGAATCAGTACATTAAATGCGAATCCCTCACAGATTTGAAAGCAGCCTTTAGCACAATTATTGACTGTGAGTGATGATTATGTCTAATTGAAGGAGACTTTTGCTACCTGTAGCTCAGTTGGAGTCCATGAGAGCCACAGCAAGGCACTGCATCTTAATTCAATGTTCCAGCTTGAAAGAAGCAATTGAACCTAAATCCTGAAGTGTATACACATGGTCGATAAACTTTAATAAACTTTACAGGTTCAGTAACTAGACTGAGTGTACATAATTCAATTTTTTAATTCAGGAAGGGAAAATAGCTAACAAGTATGTTAGGCTACAGTAATGTATTAGTTCATCTCATGCAGAGGCCCGCTCAGTAAAAGGAAAAGATATAGTTTCATGCTTGTCTTTGGAACAAGTCATAAATCTGCTGTTCTATACACTATATTAATGCTCTACAGGTGGGAGATTACCAGGTTATTTGGGTAGGACCCAACTTCCAGTAAATTTGTGAGGAAAATAAAATAATTTGACAATTTTGCATCTTTTGCTACAGAGATTATGCCAATAATAAAGAGAAATGAATGATTTTCTTAATAGCTTCTGCCTCTCTTCCCAAGACTTTTTGGCATGTTTTCATGGTATAACAACACTGTAGTACAAAAACAAGAAAAAAAAATATTATTTTCTATGTCTCAATCCTTAAAAAAAAATGTTATTGATTTTTCTCAGTGAACAAAAATAGATATTCTCAGGGGCCCTACAATCAGAATTGTGTTTTCCTTCTGTTCTATAAAAAAGTAAAAATTTGTCAATCTGTTCACAGCAAACATTTGTCTCCCACAAATGTGTTGTGTCCTATTAGATCTTTTCTAGGCTTAGATTAGGTTCTCTTGCTGCCATTATGTTAACATTCACAAAAAGCTCTGTGACAATACATTTTTGATATTTTCCATGAGCATGTGACTATGTGAATCATGAAAACTTTCCATTTAAATTACTCCATTACTAAATAATTGATATAAAAGGCAAATATGAGACATACAGGTTGATTGTTCTCTCCTTCTAGGGGTTTGCTTACATACTTTGTAGGCCCGAGCTTTTAGCAAAGAAAAATTAATTTGAACCTTGTCTTGCAAAAACAATGTACATCATAGGCTGCATGAACAGCAGGGAATGAAAGATGTAAAGAGAGATCTGTGATTAACACATTTTGGCAAAATCATTCCATAATAAATAGCACACGAGATGCCTTGAAATGTATTGCTAAGTATCTGTGGCTGCTACATGCAGAAAAAACCCCACACCATTTCTATTGTGGCCATCCAGGTTAACTACCCCAAGACTAGGGAGTGTCAGAACAAGGTATGGATCCTCTCTCTGTGTATACTTTCTGTAAATTCCAAGATTTAAAACAACAAAAGCCTTAAAGTGGTCTGCTAGCAGGAAGGTTTAGATTCACAGCACAGACTGCAGTCTCATGGTGATAGATTAAGTAATGATGACACTTTGAAATTTTATAGGTGGATAAACTTTATGAACAGCGCTCTCCCTCTTGCTTGGTTTCCAGATATATGATAGGAACAAGGAGGTTTTTCAAAGGTTTCAAGGAATCTACACAGTAATAGCTTTCTCAGTTCTTCCTCCTATACTTTACTTTTTGGATTCATTATTATGAAACACATTTTGCCTGTATTTAATCCTTATCTTCCTTGGCTCTTTGTTATCTTCTGGATATGCTGTTTCTTCCACTCTTCAGATTTTCTAATTATAGCTCCCTTCATTCAATTTTTTCTAAACTTTACCACCATTATCATTATGCCTTTTCATGTTACTCACTTTAACCAAGCAGTCATCATCTCTTCCCCTTAGCTATGAGATGTCAGTATTCTCTACACAGTGCCTTGCATTTAATTTCCCTTTCTATTTCTAATTCCAGCCTGCCTACTCTATTCCCCTCACATCCTGGGTCCAGCATACCCCCAGTCTCAGTCTCATTCTTCCCTCAATGTTGCCTCTTATTTCCCTGGACAATCTCCTTTCCAACATCAGTCAAATCTTCCTTCTCTTCCCAGGTGTGCAATCTTCCTCTTTTTGGTCTTCTCCCTTCTCTCATGGTTTAGTGTGGTAAATCCTTAGCACTGACAGAAGAGGTGAGCAGATTTCCTCAACTCAGTTCTCTTTTCCAGCAGCACTTTGCCCCAGAGACACCAGTAGCAAACTTATAGGGTTATTCTGTGGGGATATTTTATGCATAATGTGCTCAGCACTCCAAGCTGTGGGGAGGAAGGATATTATTTGATTAAATAAGGTGTCATCAATGGACAAAATGCAATTTGTTCAAGATTTAAAACATACAATTTATGGTACCTTATCTAAATTCAGCTAATTCAAGGTGAATTTCCTGTCCAGCCATTTTCTAAACCACAAAGCTGTTAAGACGTCAGAAAGGAAGGATGTTGGTAATTTTAACAGAAAAAAAAAGCCCAAAAACAAAACCAAACAAACAAACAAACAAAAAACCTAAACTGGCAAATTTCATTGAAATAAAAAGAAATCAGGCAAAAATCAGGCACATGGTATGGAAAATCTCAGTGCAAAGAAACTGAGTCCAAATTAAAAGGAGACAAAACCTGTATTTTAAAAAGAAATGTCAGGGAACCAACCTTGCTTGCCTTATTCTTCATAATTCTAGTTCTGGCAAACATTCCTTTGAAGAAAGGGGAATTTCATCTGAAGGGGAACAATGGGGATGAATTGCTTTTTTTCGTGATATGGGGTTGGTGAAATGATGTTTTCCAAGCATGTCTAAAATTTAATGTTTTCTTCCAGCATTCATCTGGAAAATTTTAAATGGTGACACAAAAATAACATTGAATTTTAACAGTCAAACAACAGAAAACAAGTATGTTACAAATAAATTACACATTAGGAAACATCTTATCTTAGGATATCAGGTTACCACAGGTAAGGGTTTGAAGCAGGACCTTTAATAAATGTCAGAGAGTTATTTTTATGTAGAGGTTTATCGAATTTGTCTTCTTCCTTTCTCACTATTTCTCCTTTCTATTTTAAAATTGTAATTTATAAAATACTTCCTTGTAGTTAACTGTTTTGTAGAAAGGAAAATTAAAGACCACTTCAGAAAATAAAATATTGAAGAGAAATATAAAGCTGTTGCAATTTAAAAGACAATTTTGGCTTTAAAAAATTGTGATAGAACAAAGGGGGAAACTTATGTTAAAGTTACTGTACACGTTTGAACCTGTTGATTAGAGGATCTGAGCTGTCATATACATATATGCAGAACCAGAAATGAAGCCATCAAAACTCCATAACACACTATTGCTTTTATTGTATTGATGCTGTTGAATTGAAATGTTATTATTTCTCACTATGCCCATTTGGCATAAGCTGAATTTTAATGGAAAGATTCAATGAAAACTTTGCAACTGCTCCCCAAAATAATTCAGCTGTTTTTTTTTTCTTTCTTTGGATGTCTGTTTCCTTTATAGATTTAACCTAGAGTGGCTGGGCTTGAAATGCACGATTGCCAGAGAAGTGTCTTTCACTGTCTTCAAAATTACCCATTTCTTGACAGGACAAAAATGTGTTAATTTGGTTTCTGAACACCTGGTGCTGTGAGATACAGTTGTCCATTTTATAAATCTGAGAGACTTTATAACATTGCTGCTCATATATCTGAGAATAGAGTACTTAACATGAAAAAGGTTGGATTCTGCTTTTCCAAATTGAGGTACCATGAAACCACAGTCGAGGTGTTATAATCACAACCAGATCCAGAAACCTCACACATATATTCTTTTGAACACAATTGGGCAGGAAGCCACGATTTCCTGATAATGGCAGCAGATCCCATTTCCTGCTCCTCACTAAATTCTGAAGTCAACAGAAGCAGAAGGGCATGCTGAAATATATTCAGTGTCTGACAATAAATTTAAATTCCTATTTAGAAAAAGACAGTGTGACAGTGGAATGCGTTGATCAGGGAAGTTGTGGTTGCCCCATCCCTGGAAGTGTTCAGGGCCAGCTTGGATGTGGCTCTGAGCAACCTGGTTTCATGGAAGGTGTCCCTGCTCATAGCCGTAGAGTTGAAACTCGATGACCTTTAAAAACCCTTCCAATCCAAACCATTCTATGGATATCACTCTCGAAACATTAAAATTTGCCTGCACATCTGCTGTTTGGAACATAGCTCTAAAAGCCACTGAGACAATTTGTCTTTGAGGCTGGGTCACAGATACAAAACACAGCTCACCATTACTAGAAATTATTTTTACACTAGGGACAGGACTCTGTGCAGAGGGTCGGATAGTAATAAGTTTCAAATAAAACTGGTCAAAATTATTCTTTCTCACAACACATAGTTAGAAAAGTCTCTCTTGTACTAATATGTAAAAATGACAAACTTTTCCCTTTTGAGATTTTAATGAAAATTTAAAACTCTGAAAAGCAAACTTTGTAACACCTATTTACAAATTCATCAAAAGATTGTGTTTCATGGAAATATTTTTCTTCATGACATACTGCATTGAAAAAAAAAGATAAATTAAAACATTCTTTGAAACGTTATTTTGAAAGTGAAATTTGCCATTTTAAAATTATTTCATTGCCCTTATTTTATGTCATATCATATAATTATAAAAATAAGTCTGAAGTAATATATTTCAATCATTTTAAGAGAAAATATTTAACAATATGTTTCCATTTCATTATAGAATAAAACACCCTAAGCATTTTTTCTCTGTAACATAAGATCTAGTTCTCACCCAGCTATATTTTTTGTCCCACAGGCCCTAAGCCCCCCTCTAAGAACAGATGTGAGCATCAACAAGGTTTTTCTTTGTTTACAGCATTGGATTGGGGTTTAACTGAATTTAATTATTTCAAAGTATATATTTTATGTAGTCAGACTTGCTCCACACAATCTACCTTGGGTTACTTCCTTTACTTCAAAAATTCTAATGGGATGTCAAAGTGACATGTGGTAATTATGGCACTGAATGTATGTTATTTGTAAAGATTAGATTTATATCTGCTAAGAGATAATATAATGAAACAGCTGTAACTATAGAATTCGTACTGGTGTAAATGGGATGGATACAGTGTTCATAGTTGCTTTTTGAGGTCCCAGGAAAACATTTGTATACACTTTAGATGTCATGTTTGTATTAAATATTTCAAGTTGCATTTGCTAAAAGTTTTTAGATATTGCTAGGGAAAAGGCAGGTACTCTAAAAAGAAAAAAAAAGATGTTAGAAACTTATAATACCTTAAATCTGATAACAGCTGCTGGCTAGAGAATGCAGTTATCATAAACTTTTAAATTCTTCCTAGGTTTAATCTTCTTTAAAATTATAATCCCAATAATCAAAACTTGAATTTGTGGATCTGTTCCATGTACTAGGGATATATACAACATACAGTGTCAATAACTGTGTAGCTTAGACCTGGTTTTTGCAGATAAATACTTTATGCAACCAGTAGTATCAGAAGGAATAAGTGACTGCACATGCTCAGCTAAGAAGTGCTGAAAAAATCTGTTTTTTCAGTAAGAATCTCAGCACCTTCTCAGAAATCCCATACCTTTAAAATGCCATATACTTTGTGAATTTCTCTTGCTCAGTTTTTGGGTACCTATGACAGTTAAAACGTTGGCTGGCATCTCATAAACGAACTATCTCAATAATTTATCTTAATTAATACTGAGAAAATGATGGTGCACTGAAATCCAAATGAAGTATTAATAGCATAATAAACCATTTTAAGTCATTCTGAATGCTGGGTTTTTCAGTGTGATTCTTTAGTCTAATGGCATATCCCATATTTTTACTGTATGTATGACTAAATTGAATTCTGCATGCAACAGGGAGCAAAGGTTTCCAATTTATTTCGTGTAAAAAGCCAAACCCCACATATGTGGTTTTCAGCAAAGCCCTTCTAACACTCTAAAAGAAAAATTCTGAGATTAGGTGGACAATTTTGTCTGTGAAAGAACAAACAACTTGAACCGCCAGGCTGAGCTTTGCGGTCACTGAGGCCAAGGGATGGATTGTCTTCACAGACAATGGAAAAGTCTTGGTGGTTTTGGACAGTCTGTATCCAGACATGCAGGTTTTTATCCCTGCTGTTTTACACCACCACTTGAACTTGCTGGTCCTCTTCCCACTTTCACCTGACCCTGCTCTGTATCTATCCAAGTACCTGAAGGCAAGGTGATGATGGTGTGAATACTCCTCCTCAGATGCTTGCTGATTCTTGGGCATCAAGTTTTCTTTGGTATAGAACTCTATCAACTATTCCCAAACAAATAATTCCCAGATAACTAATCCAGAATAACACTTAGTCTTTCTCTTATTGCTCTTTCTACTAGCTGTTCAGGCTTCTTAAAAATCCCCACTGCAAGTTTTAAAGCCAGTCACTTTGGTGTGAGCAGCCCAGCACACTCTATGAAAATGATATTTGTTCTGCAGGCATCAGAAGTTTCCTTGCAGTATTTTAACACGATTCTACTTTTCTGTGCTAGTTTTAGCCCAGATCTAGTTCATGTCTCTTTAAGTCCAGGTCTATTTTCTCTATTTTTAAGACTATTTTAATAACCAAGATCAAAGATATTTTGGCAGGAGGTGCACCTGTCTATAGCTAGTTTGAATTTGACAGAGTATAACCCTGTGAGATGGGAGCTGTGTGTCTGTATGTGTGTGTGTTTCACGGTGCACCAAATAAAGATGTGGATAACATCCTCCACATAATTATAATTTTCATTTTAGCAGTATCATATAACTCATTGTTTTTCTCCAGATATTTGAAGCATAAATTGCAAAATTTGAGAAGGCATCTTCAACTAGAAGTTCTGATCAATATGAATAATGTGATATGGCCTACTATATAAAAAATAAAAAGCAGACACCTTTAAAAGGTTTACATGTAAGTGACAGACAAAAAGAGCTCATGGGAGATTTGAGATACTTACACATGTTCTGCTGGTGCTTTTCTATTCCCAGGTTTATTCATTTAACACTGAAATAGTGGACAGTCACTTCCACCTATGAACTGACTTGTGACTGTTTCGTATTCTGTGAGATAATGCCTCAAAATCCAGAACACAGTAACAAAACATGGCACTAAGTCAGGTTCCTGCCTTTTTGCTGAACCAGTGGTAATGATTTCCAGAAAAACAACAACACATCTGAGGCACCATTGCTGGTCACAGGTGAAAAAGGCATTTTCCAGAACATTCCAAAGAGCAATATGGATCTAGCCCACACTTCAACAGGTTGATTTAATCATGTTAACCACATTACACTCTACTTCCAAAATCACCTTTACAATTGATTATAAATACACTACACAGTGTGTAGTGTTCAACACCCATGAAGTTACAAAATGCTTAAAATACATCCCCAAAAAACCCCACATATGTAGCTGGATCAGAGAATATTATTCTGAGAAGAAGAAGCACATGAAATTCACAGTAGAGGTAAGCTTGGATAGAACAATTAATTCTTTGTGGGAGAACAGCTTTTCATGCTCAGCTTCTGTGACAATGACAGAGCACAGTTTATAGAGCTCCATGGACCAAATTGAAGAACCATTTTCGGTTCTGCATTAAATGTTTTACACAGCATTGATACAATGGACATCAAATTCTGCACCATGGGGCAGAAATACAGTGCAGAATAGTTTCTTTGTAATATTTCTGTGTTTTGTTTGGAATTTCAGGCTGATTTGATATTTTGGAAATATTCAGTAGGTGGCTACTGATGCTAACTAATTTCATTAATGGGTTTATCACTTTTTACACCTGCTGTTCAGGTTCATTATTTGACTTGCTGTGAACAACAGCAATTGTTCCCTTGTCAGGGAATCTCTCATCCAGCAGAGAGTCTTATCACACGTCAATGGCCCTAAGAGGCAGGTGATGGGGGAATTGGTTTGGTAAAAATGTGATAAAAGTGTGACATTCCACTTAATAATTATGTTTTCATTGAAGCAGAAAATTTCATGTTTCACTAGTACCATATAATGGCATCTGGAAATGGTTTTATTTCTAACCACACCATTTCTGGTCCATGCTGAGTACGGGCAATTGTCATTCTGCATTTTAGGAGGGGCAATCACAAATGGGTCCAATGTAAAGGTGCCTCTGACCTGGAGCAAAAAGAATGTTCCCAGCTCTACTGGCATCACGTTGGATAAAAGTTGTTCTTCTGTATAAACAGTTCTCCCCCTCCATGCATCTACACAGAAAACTGGAATAATTCCTGAATTATTCCAGCTGGCTTCTGCTGTGTCTGAAAAAGGTTAAGAATGCACAGGCAGCTTTTTATGTCTTTCCTACCAAGTGCGTGTCATTTCAGCAAAAAGATACAATTTGATAAAGGCTCCTTATAAGAATTATTATGAGCATTTTATTTTAGAGGAGGGAAAATGAATTACTGTTTTCCCTTTCCTTTGTGGCATGCAAACTCCCTTACATTTACACATTATGCAAACTTCAAGGAGAAAGCAGTTAGTATGTCAGAGAACCAGCAGTGATAACACTTGAGCAGAGCAGTCTGCAGCATTCTCTTTAGTTTCACGACAGGCACATTAGTCTGGATGTTAGCTGCTTCTCCTTAATTGGATTGCTTGCATAAATTGCAATACAAGGTGGACATGTGATAGCTTTCTTTTTCACCAATCAGTCATGTCAAGAGAACCTTATGTATGTTATATAGAAAGTAGAAAAAATGATAATTTGAAAAGATGAGAAGGGTGCAGGGTAAAAGCTGATATTCTTCCTTTATAACAGATAGCCCCAAGTTGTAGAGGCCATTATTTCTTGCATTTTCAGAGCAAATGAACTTGACAGATGGCTGTGTCACCTAAACCCCTACCTACCAACTTGATTATGCAGAAAACAATACAATAGAAAAGAAATCATTACTGAAGGAACCTGGTTAGTCCACAGAGGGCTGAGCGGTGCAGAAGAACAAAATTACAGTTGTGGAATTGAACAGCAAGAATACATTTAACATAAAGTGGGTTACAGCAAGGCAATCAGTCATGGCTAAAGCTATTGTCTAGGCTTGCTTGCATGGTATATGAAGTAATCTGTCATCTACCACTGAATTTATGCTTAGTTTATAGTAGAAAAATACAAAGGTTTCACCAGGGCATGTTCTGGTAGTCTTAAGTAGCTCAACTATGGAGCTATGAAATTAAAATTATGGGAATTCAGGACATTTTTCTGCTTCCAATCTGTTTTGGAGGACATTAACACCAAAGTAATTTCTTCTTCTTTCTCCCATGTTACTCAAACATTAGCCAAATCACACCACTTAAGGAAAAACAAAACAGACTGGGCAAGATAAATACTCAGCATCAGTCCAGGTTATACAGCACTACAATTACTCCATAAAAAGTTTCTCTGGATTTGCTGGAGGTCTGGTATGGCAACTACAGAGTGACATGCAACAAGACAGGAACAGAGCAGGGCAGCACTTATTTCTGGTGGCTGAGTCCCCACATTAATTTTTACACTTTCTTTGCAAAAAGATAAAACCTCTTATCAACATTATTACTATTTCTCAGAGGTATTACTATATGACCTCATACATTTTTTGCAACAAAATGGGCTTTTAGTCTCTTTCTGTTTCTCTCGACAGTGTCAAGCAATACAGTCTGCTACTGCCTTACCACCTGGTAAGACCTCATGTTAAATAATTGTTTCAATTAACTACTTTTGATATAACCTAGCTCATCTAGTTTGCCATCAACACCATTGAAAACATAGCAGGATTAATACTAGGTGTGTTTGTTCACAGAGGAGTGCTGAGAAAAACTAACACAGTAGGGAAAAACTCTCCCTGCAGAACACAGCAGACTTCCACCCCAGAAACAGCTCTTTTTCCTCAATTCCCAGGCTTCTCTGATATCCAGTATGTACATGACTGACTTCCACTTTTTCCCTGTCCTTTTTTGGGACAGTCACTCCCTCATATCACAGGAAACCTACGCTGTGGCAGGTCACAAAGTGTCCAGGAGTAAAAGCCTCACTCCCAGAACTTTTTAACATCCTGAGAAAAAGACAAGAAGGAGGGTGGACTCTCCAAAAAAAGAAGAATCTCTGTCTTCATTCCCCTGCAGCTTCCATGTTTTTTGTGACCATATTACATATGTTTCAGTCAGATGAAGACAAACAATTTTAGAGATATTTTTAGCCTCAGCATGCAACTTATGCACATGAAGCTTTCAGTATTTCCCTGATGCTGTGATCAATGCAACTTGAACTGCTCTAACACATCTACTGTGGTGCATTGTGTCTCTTTTTTCAGTCTCAGGTCCAAAGAATGAGACTTTTGAATACCTAGGGATTTAGCCCAACTTGGGGAAGCAGAGAAAAGTTCACATCTTCCTCTGTGAGGTTAGGGACAGCTCATTGAATAGAGTTTGCACACCTTTTATTTATTCACCACAGGAATTCTGTCTGCAATTTTTGTATATTGTTTCAGGACTTCCAGATCACTACCAGGTTCAACACAATGAGTGCTTTTGGTAATCTTGACAGCACAACCAGAAACCCTATGCTTGATTGTAGGATACCCCAAGAAAAGCAGGTGTTAAACAGTGAAAGCTTACCTACAAAGTCTTCATGTAAACCAAGAGTAACAAAACCACTTTGTCATGTGAAGCTTTCTGAATCCATGGAAGTACACAAGCAAGGAAAGAAATAAGTTCTGTAGCCTAAACAGGGCAGTTTAGGCTATACTATTCATTTGCATGAGGCTTTCTTATGGAGCATACTGGGAAAATACCTTATCAGAATGAAGTTCAAGCACTCTCACAAGGAGACATAGAGGAACAAACCAGATCAGAATAATTCAGTGGGACAGGACATCATCCACTCTGGAGTTCAAATAAACCTTAAGCAATTGTGTGACTGACATAATTATGTAATTTGTATTAAAAAGTAAAGAAAATGAGCTTGGTAAATGACTCAATCATTTTTGTAAGAACTGACCCTAGTTACTGCAGAGCAGAAAGGCTTATTTTGGCATCTAAAGTACTGAAAGAAATTAAGATAAAAACACAGATTTAAAACTCCTAAAAGAACTTGCTAAAAATTTTTTCAGTACTGAAACCAAGCCAGAATTTTCCCACTCTTTTGGACATCAACTCCTCCTCTCTAGCCTTGATAAACATGATGTCTTTGTCATATCCAGAGTTTAGGCACACATAGCCCCCAGTATTGATATTATATATACACATATTTACCTATACACTGGTAACAGTCCTAACTACAAGAATCTTTTTCAGTCCTTTTGATTCCTATTCAGTTGATCTCTGAAAAATTCATATTTGATTTTTCCATCATTGTTCCATTTCTGAACTCTTGCTCCTTCCAAAAGATTGTCAGGATATTCTATGAGAAACTCAGGGGTTTAAAATATGCAAGTAGAGAACAAAAATTTTCAAAGATGTCTCTGGAAGTGAAGGCCATTGTGGGGACACACCTGACATTTGGATAGAAACAACAATCAAATTCTAAAGTCTGCATTTATTAATTTATTGATATATATTTCATTTTTTATTGACATATGTATCATCTCAAATCCTGTATTGAACTGGGATAGTCTAACAACTAATTTGAAAACAAGATTTCTTTTCCCCTCTGTTTTTATTAAATCTTGAAATAATTTAATAGTTCACTTCCTTTCCAATAAATTAAAACAGTTCAGAACTACTTTTGTTTTTGCATCAAGAGCATCATTCTAGTTTACCTGAAAATCTCACAACCTGACAACTAGCAGTTTAGCACAGCTTTATCTAGGCCATCCCCCAGCTTCCTGATTTCAGACATTTTACTCCTCTCCTTTCATGTGCAGTCAGAACTTTACCAGAGCAGCCCACTTTTCTCCTGCTACTCAAATTCCCAATATCCGTCAGATTAATGCCAGGATAGAATGTAACAGTGATCTTCTTCTGCTGACGCACTCCATACTCTGAACAAAAAAATATCTCATTTAAAACTAAACAGCAGATCACAAGAATCATATTCTCCCTCCTCTAACCTCTGTCTGTGTTTTCACTTCACCCAGGGTAGATTTTGATCTCACCTTTGTCATTTCCTGGTGTACTTTCAGCCCTTCACCTGAATCAAAGACACATGTTCCTCACAGGCTAAAAATTGCTTTGAGAAGCAACTTTCCTCATGCTTCCTACTTGCATATCAGCTTCTTGTTCAGCTTAATTTTTATGTGGTTTTCTGTAGGGTAAGTAATCTACAGCTTTTCAGTTACTGCATGAAATATAAATGCAGTGTGATTAATTGCTCTATTTGATATTATTAACTTACCAGGGATATTTTATTTTGATTTCCAGGTTGAGTTCTATTGTGATTGCAAAATCCAGAGATAAGGAAATATAGGAAATATTACTGAGTTCCTCTCCCTAGCAGGATACAATTGTCCCCAGATGTATGTCAGATAATAGTTGTTCATCTTGCCTTAAACAAACAATCTTACCTTGGAGTTTATGCCTTGTCTTTATTTCCCCAAGTAATGTTATTACTCTTTAGAATTTCTTTTTAAAACAGTGCATTTTTCCTCTATGTTGAATCTGGGACCATAATTAATGACATGGAATTGACCTGATGAATTAATAATTAACTGATTAATTACTGACACTTCAATTCTGCAGCTGATGAAGTGCACTTCTATAAACAATATTCACTGGCTACAGCTGCCCTGTTCATATGCTGCTAGAACAGGCATTCATTTGGAACTAGCACTCTTCCCAGCCAGCCCTGAGACTGACTTGGACTGCAGGAGTTTCAGAACAATGTTGATCTATAAGCTCCATTTGCTTTCAGTAGCAGGTAAGTTTGGGACCATTTACAGCAGCTCCTGGCACCACTGTTAAGGCAGGTGGGATATTTAGATGAAACCAATCTGGGGCATCATTCTCTTCCCATTACCAGGGGAGCTACTTGTAAAATGGGTCACTCTAACAGGTAGTACGTGAGCCTGTTCTGTTCTAAAGACCTCATCTGAAATACATGGTTGTGAAACTGGCTAATTAAATATCTGTCTTTCAGTGGTTATTTGTTTGCTGAAATCCAGTTCTAAGTACATGAAATGCTCTATGAATTTAAACTAATAACACATACACATCACTATGTTTAATTATTGCTTTTGTAGTGGTTGGGGCCCAGTTCTCTTTACCAGTGGGCTGTAGAGTCAAAATCCCAGGACTTGATCCTGTTGCTGCCTACACATGTGTTCTGCTTATTATAAAGTTAATTTTATTGTCTGACACTAGCTTTTAAGGATGAATTTCACCTTGTGCTAAGAGTCCAAAAACAGCTGGAGTTTGCAACTTTAGTTCTCAAAAACTTTGCTTCATGTTCTACAACATGCTGCAAGGCAGCTCACAATTCTTAGTTGTTCACAGCATTAATTTACTTTATTGATGACATCATCAGTATTTAGTCACTGTAGAGTTTAGTTGTCCTGAGTAAAGCTGACCATAGAAGTTTTGAACATTGATTTTTTTTTCCCGTTCTGTAACACAAGTGAATGATTTATCATCTTCTTCTGGGACATCAGCCAGAGGCAAGAAATAGCTCTAATAACATGCTCTGAAGTGACTTATCCTGACTGTGTGTTTAAAAATGTGGTCAAATAATATGCTGTACCTGGACATAGGAACATCAACCATCGGGAAAGACAGGAAAGCTTTTTATACAAACAAATGACACCTGCCACACAACAAACACAGAACTCAGTTTTCTTTCAAATATTGTTCTGAGATTTCTTTCACTTGTATTTGAACGTATCATTTTGGGCTTGATTTTTATTATTTAAAAGTTTCTGAATAATACATTGTGGAAATTCATCTTTGTATCAGCAAAAGGTAGTATAAAACACAAGTTTCATGTACAAACCTTTTTTCTTAATGGGTGTTTAGATTTTGACATCACTAATTTTATTAATTTCCTTTCCTTGACATTGTAACAAAGTACAACCCTGAAAAAACAAATCTAATTCAACAAAAGACACAATAATTACAACCATTGTTGTACTTTGAGAGGAAACATGAAGGCAAGGATGAAAAATAATTTCATAGGATTCCTATCTCTCTGTTACCTCAGTAGATTCATGCATGTGCATGCATGAAAGGAAAACAGATTGGATGCAATTAGATTTTACATTTCCTTAGGTGACAAAGCTGGCTGTTTCCTGATTTATGTAGCAGTCCCATAAGAAGTCATATTGCCACCGTTGCTACAGCAGGAGAATGAAAAACAGTAGTACAAGGATGGGTAAAAATTACAAAATGTTTAAGGAAATAGGACCTCCTTATGCTGGAGGGAAAGAAAAAAGCAGATAATTGGGGGAATGTATTTTACAGATAAAAATTAATTTTAATTGAGGAAGCAACTAAAAATAATTTACAAACAAATTTATAAATTGGTCTCAGAGTTAAAACATTTCTAACATGCAAAAATCCCAGAAATAAAGAGTGGGAAATATATATATTTTCATTTTGCATATGTGCAGTCTAAGCAAAAAGAGATGCTTCGGGCATATGTGGGTAAGTAATGACAAACATTTACATTAACTGCATTTGGTCTCTTTCTTATTTGCTTTCCTGCATATTTATTTGAGGAAATCTTTGGTCTCTTAAATGTTCATTTGAAAAGACTGGAGCCCAAAGATGACGTGTTTATAAATGTGTCTTGAACTTTGGTTACATGTAGAAATGTAATTTATTTTGAGACTGGGTAGAAATAATTTTGGGCAGGACAGAAACTTTTTTTATAGATCACATCATTCAGTAATTCATATAGTCATTCACATACACTACTGCTAGGCCAGGTTTTTAGTTGAGGTAAATGGGTGTAGTTTGATTGTTACATGATGCTTCACAACCACCTATTTTGACGTTTCTACCTCAAATAGATAGATTAAATACTCTGGGATTCTAGGAGTTCACATGGTCAAGGGAATTAATTTATTTTCTCCCAGGCTGTAGTACTGACACAGAACAATTTCTGGTCTGGTTTTGATGTTTGGATTTTTTTAATTAGAGTATATTCAAGACTGTTAATCAGAATAAACTATTTTAATTTTTCATTAGCTTATTGTACTAATAAATATTTTCATAAATTTAGTTAAAACATCTTTATATCTTCCAGGGTCCAATCCAATGTAAATCTCATAAACACCAGATTATGTTTAAAAAGAAAAAAAAAAATGGTTTGAAATACCTTTTTCTAAAACTGTTTCTACATGGCAAAAATTATCCTGAAAATATAGAAACAAATTCTTCTTTCTGCAAGAATGAAACTAGTAATTATTTTTTTAACAGAAATGCATTAGCTGAGTATTTTGAGCTTTACTGAGATTTATCTTATTATCCTTTAAAATCTGTCAAGTTTTGAAAAAATTACTTCTGAATCCTTTTTTCTCTCTTGAAATATGAGTTCGCCTCAACCTACACCCTATTTTCTCAACTACTTCTTGTATAATTGTGCCCTTTCTAATGCATCAGAAGCACAGAAGTTAATGTTAACTCCTTAAGACCTGGAATATTTTAGTGTGCAAGTTCAGCATCTCAATAGTCCACCAGAACCTCTCAGGCTATACTCATTTGGTGTACAAGAATGGTGCTCAATGAATATCCTCAAATTCACTTTTCCCTCCACCTTAGCTTGTCAGGATGAACAGGTTTTTAGCCATGGTTTTTATTCTCATTGCAGTTTTCATTCTCATTTCTGCTGCAGGAATTACCTGGAAGTAAATGTGTCAGCCACCAAGAAGAGGAATTATCTTCCTTTCCTCTGCATAGGACCCAAAGGAAAATCTCTGTCTCTCATTTCAAGGGATTCACACAGGTTGGGGAAGAGCAGGTTAGTGCCGGCTGTGCACTTGATGTGAGCACCATCTGGCAGAGGCAGGGCAGGGTGACTCTAGGGGAACACTGTCAAGAGCACTCTGCTGCTGCTCTAAAGAGGAGCAACATCAACATCTTGCAGGAATATGCTGCTGGTTTTAGCATATGTGATAACAGACTGAGACTGGACATGGCCACTTCTTATGGGACTATATTTCCCTAGCTGATAAGGGATCCATTTCTGCCTTTGTGCTACAAGAAATCTCAGTTTGGGCTTTATTCTCCTTGTGCCTTTCTTGAGCACACAAACCAGTGTCCTTACTATTTATCTTACAAATCTACTGTGTTCCAAGGTACGTGCCAAAAAGTTGTGGTTTTCAGGTTATAGTGTGTAAGATACCTGCAAGCTACAGCACTGAATCCAAAGGAACATTTCCTTCCTGTAAGAAGAGATCCTGAGGCAGATTGGTTTTAACACACAAAATGCTGTAATAAACCACTTTCCAGGTGTTACTTGGAAAATAAGTCAAAGCAGGAAGCTACCGGAGGCAGCCTGCACAAAAAATAATCACAGTAGCAGATATTGGCACCAACATTTAAAATAATTACGAATCTCCATCTTTGAAATTATGTTCTGCTTGCAGTTTTTGTCCCACCAGCTACACACTCAGGATCCTTTGTGTGTAGGTACTATGTACTGTTCCTGCAGGTATTTGGGTGGACTTATAAAGCTGTTTTCTGAGAAGGTGTGGCTAGCACAGGTCTTTCTCGTGAGAACATTCTGTTGTGTTTTATAAACAAAGATAAAGTTTGGATGTTTTTTAAACAGTGTCTCAAGATTTGGACAGTTCAGGCCTGGCCAATCAGGCCTAGGGGGAGGTTTCTGGCTAACCAATCTGGGCGACCTCTGAAAAGTCTATATCTATTGAAATCAAAATAATAAATTCTCTCTTTCTTGCTACACTGAAAACTCGGGTCTTTTCTCTGCTAGCGGCTCAACAGCGACAGGAAGGCAGTGGGGGGAGGGGTGGTCAGTGGGAATCAAAGAAATGAAACAAAGATTACCAGAAGAGCTGGGCATACTTGTTCTTTTCATATGAAAGTATGTGAAGAACTAATAAGAATTCATTCCAAAATATCAAAACGTTCTGGCAAACTTTGGGATAGGCCTAGTTTAAGCTACTGAATTAATAGAACAGTAAATAAATAAATTTACACCCATATATACAAATTTCACACACTTCTAAGAGTGTTTCCACAGCTACAGAATATTAAATTAAACAAAAATAGTTCAACAATGCAAGAAAGGACTTTCTAGGTGTGCTCTATTTTCTAGGATATATTACCATAGAACCACAGAATGGTTTATGTGGAAGGGACCTTTAAAGGTCATCTAGTCCAACTCCCCCTGCATCTTCCACTAGATCATGTTGTTCGGACCCTCATCCATCCAACCTGGCCTTGAATGCTATCAGGGATGGGCGTCTACCACTTCCTTGAGTGTTCTGTTCCAGTGTGTCACCACCTCATTGTAAAGAATTAATTCTTTATGTCCAGTCTAAATATATCCTTTTTCAGTTTAAAATCACCACCTCTTGTCACAATAAGCCCTCCTAAAAAGTGTGTCCTCATCTTTCTTATGAGCCACCTTTAAGATCTGAAAGGCCACAATTTTTCTCCTTTTCTTCTTTTTCTTTTTTCTTCTCCAGGCTGAACCCCAGCCTTCTCCACCTTGTCTTCATAGGAGAGGTGTTTTTGTGGCTCCCCTTCTGGGCTCACTCCAAAAAGTCCATGCCCTTCCCATGCTGAGAGCCCCAGAGGATGCAACACTCCTGTGATGTGGGTGTCAGGAGAGCAGAGCAGAGTAGAGGGGCAGAATCCCTGCCCTCACCATGCTGGCCACAATGCTTTAGATGCAGCCCAGGATAAAATTGGCTCTCTGGGCTGGGAGTATCCATGGCCAGTTCATGTCCAGCCTCTCATCCACCAGTACCTCCAAGTCCTTCTCATCAGGGCGGCTCTGGGTCTGTTCATCCCCCAGTCTGTATTGATATCAGGGGTTGTCCTGACCCAGTCTTGCACTTAGTCTTGTTAAGCCACAGGACGTTCCCATGTGTCCATTTCTTGAGCTTGTCCAGGTGCCCATGGCTGGCATCCTATTCTTCAGGGCATGTCAACTACAGCACTCAGCTTGCTGTCACCTGCAAAATTGTTGTTAACTCCTTAAAGCAACACACCTTTCAGGTGTTTCACTGGTATTCTCTGCTGCCTCCTATTACCTGTGGAGCCTCTGCATGTCTCAGAGGAACAGGCTGAGGTTCCTTGCTAGCAGACAGTCCCTTGGTGTGCCATCCCACATTTTGTCACAGACAAGCCTGATATTATCCCCTTCCCCATCAAGTCTTAGGAAATTTGCTGTTTCTAAGGCTGGATTCACAACAAAGTAATTGGTATTAATTGGAAGATACCACTTAAGAGTAAATACCACCACATCACTGTGAACTTTGCACGCATATTTGGTGATCATTATCAAAGCAGTGAGACAACCAGCAGTTAGAATGAGGCTACTGAAAATGTCACCCCTTTGTAAAACTCTGTCCAAAACAAACCTGAGAAAGCCTATAACAATATTATCACTGAATAAACTTCATTTTGCCTTCCACTAAGGAGCTCAGTGTTTCCAGCCTGAGTGAAAAAAGTATCTCTAGAAGTTATAAGACCTCCATGATTTCAGGTTGTGGCTCCGAGAAACAAATCTAATTCCTGCTACTGTGTTAAAAGGGAAACTTTGGTGCTGGAAGTGGCAAAATGTAATTGTTATTTGGGGGTTGGGTTTTTTTCTTTCTTTTTCTTTTTCTTTCATATCATACTATAATAAAAGCAAAATTACATTTTGACCAATGAGGCTGTTTTCAAAGTGTTAGAGTGAATTTTGGAAGGATAGAGGATTATAATTCTTCTCTGGAAAAAAAGTCCCAAAAAAATCTTTGGTATTGAGGTAGATCTGTTTTAATCCTCTGATAAATTTATGTGGGATTCTGTTGTAAGAAAGTTCTAAAAACATATATAGAAAGTGAGGTTTAGTCTTGAAAGTTAGTGTTCCTGGTGTACAAAAAAAATCATAAAAGCCCCACAGAGCTCTAAGAGACCTGCCTTACACCACTTGCCATGAGAAGACCTTGTGCTCGTTTTTACAAGCAAGTACCAGACCTGACCTGTTAGTCCACTTATGTAAATAATAAGTCCAATTCCCTTGCAAGCTCCTGCTAAAGCTGTGCCATTAGAGCCATCGTGTCATTTAGGCAGTCAGTGGAGAATCAAAGACTGCCTGTGCTGCAGCAGCCCAGCGCTCCGTTCCTAAGAAAATGGGCTCTTAAAAAAGGAAATGTCACACCGCAGTGTGAGAGATAAACAGAGGTATATCTTTAGAGCAGCAGGCAGGGACTGTAGAAACACTCTCTGTAAATGACTTTGATCCCCTAGTGTGATGAATCATGGAGTCGCAAATCCTTTTTAGCTAATTGCTATCAGCTTGTGAGATTTTTCCTTCCATGTTCAATATCAATTTTCAGGGCCATAGGAGATAGCACTTGTCCCCCGAGTCTGCTGGCGACTTACCGCTAAAACTGAACTAGCACCACTTAACAGTTTAAAGGGGGAAGTCATTTAATATGACACTGCTGCTAGTAACTAAAAGGGAAAATATTAGGGGCAAATAAAGGGAACAGTAAACCTTTTTTTTGCTGTCAATGACCTGCCTTTGAAAATGTCCTTTCCATATCCACATAGTATCAGTGCATTTATCTCAAAGCAAAAAAAAGCTTTAGTTATTAAAAGAGATAAGCAGAGACTTGGAAAAAAAGAGATTGAAATTTGGTTGTTTTTTAATTCTAATGACTTTCTCATTAAAAACCATAAATAAAATAAATAAGTAAATAAATAAATAAATTAAATTAATTTTTAAGGCTCTTTGAACCATGTTATTGGACTGAATGAGAAATCTAGAATATAATTTTAAATTTAAACACAGCACAAATTTCACTCCATTTCCATTTTCAGGACAATCAAGGGAAGATGCTTTGGATTTCCAAGGAAATATGGAGTCCTTTCCTGCTCGCTGGAATTTTTCTGCAAAATTTTGTCATCACTACTTTTTCACAAGGTTATGCAGACCAGAAGTTACATCTTTGAAGCATAATGTACCAGGTATTTTTCCAGACTACAGGGGGACACAACTCTGCAACTTCTGAACACTACCAGACTTAGAAATTCTGAATTTGTATTATTTGTTTCTTGGCATTCAGTAGCCCCTGAATGCAGACAGCATCTCTAATAGTCAAAATGATTTGGTAAATAAACTTGGATTCATTATAAAATTTCATGGCACCTAAAATCTAGAATTTACAGAGGAGGGAAAGACTAAATTGTTAGGCTACTTGATTGTGAAAAGCTGAAAAAAACATAGTGCTTCAAATAAGTCTAGGAAAGTCCACTTTAAAAAGAGCACTTACTTTTGATGAATTCTTAATTCTTTTAAAGCTGAAAACTTAATTCTTTCAAGTTAAGCTGAACTTTCACAGTTGCTCTTATGTGTCTTCATAGTCATTCACTGGTTTTAATACTCAGAGAAATAACAGTTTTCCAGTCTGGATTAGGAATATTTCTTTTACCTGTATATAAAAAAAACTAATGTCGTATCTTAGGGATCATAGTCACCCATTTAAGGATAAATGTAATATGTATGTCCAATTGAGCCTAGCTTCAGAACAAAATTTGGTTTTATTTGTCACAGGCCGACAAACAGCTAATCACAAAAATTATTCTGAGACAAGTTTTAAACAATATTCTTGTTGGAAAATAAATAAATAAATAAATGTCATTTGGCATTTATTCTTTCCTAGCAATTTTTCCATTAGTTTCCTCACCAAGAAAAATGTCTGACAGTAAAGTAGACATGCATTTATTAGTGGTGTTATAGACTTAAAGATGGAAATGAGACAATGATTATGGGATTTTAACATGCAGTCTGAAAACAAAATATAAATTAAAAAACAGTTTTACTGCTTGCTGAGCACTCAGATTCTGAGCTGTTATCCAGATTATTTTCTTTCCTGAGGAAGACAGGTAAAATTTTGATGGCAAGACCCATAGTTTTGAATACTTTCCTGGTTTTGAATATTTGCCTAAGTTTTAAGTGTTTCCCCTCAACTGTTTCTTATGGAAACTTCTTAGCACATGGAGCTGCTGCATCTGCTGCACTGCATCACTCAAGAATAGAGTAGGACACTTCTCAGCTTCCCCCTTACATCCTGGTTCCATTTCACAGTGTACATTGAACTTGCATGTATTTTTTAATATTGTACACCAAATACCCAAGGGGGAACACAAAAATTTCTCATGATTTTTCGCTTGTCTTGCCCAGAACTTTTCTTCTCTGAAAGCTGACTCAAAAAAGTTTAGCCTACCGCCAGATCACAGCATCATCACTGGTACCTGTATTCCAAAATTATAGTGCATTGATGCATTTTACAAGTCACTGGCTCACAATATGCTCATAACTAAGAGAAGTAGAACTATTTCCATATTTCTAGCCTATTTGCAGCCATGTTACTGTAAAGGAACATGGAGAGGAGACTGAAGGATCAAAACTTTTACTCGAGAGAAAGAAGTAGATGTCAACTTTGACGTGAACTGACTTGATAGCAGGGGTCAAAGTCTGAGAAAGTCATGACTAGGAGTTTCTGATTTTCCCAAAATATTGAACAGTTAAATTCTGAAAAATAAGAACAGGAAAAAAAAGTTGCAAAAATTTTTGACAGTGCCATCTGTCTTATAGAAAGTTCTTTAATGAAGTTTTATATTTACAAGTACTTTTTCATTTTTGAAGGAAATTAAAGTATTATCAAGCAAGCTCACTGTAAAATGAAAGTCTAGCTGAACAGATTTAAACTCTTCTGATGATTAAAATAATTTGTATGTTTACATACAAACAGCAGCTGGTATTGCAAACTAAAAAACAATACTAATACTATGCGTAAGTAAAACCTCCTCCTTTGAACAAAACTAAATTTGTTTTAAAGTTCAAGTCACTTGTGACAATGGGGGCAGAAACATAGGTTACACAAAATTTGGTGTGAAAATTTTGTCTACAATCCTCTCTAATAGTGATAGAAATATGCTCTCAGAAAGTATTATAAACTATCTTTAATTTACAAATAGAAAATACATTAAAATTCCAGCTGGTCATAAAACTGAATGAAGGTTTCCATGCAATTTAATTTCAATTCAACAAAACTGCATGATTTTAGCCACTTAAAACTTCATTAGGTAACATCTGAATCAAGTTTGTTTCCTCTCTCACTGGAAGTGAAGACTAACTTGGTGTCTCTGGGATTTGAAATCGAGATCTAAGAAATCTCAGTATGACACTTAGTCAACAAAAGTATTCTTCCATCAGAATTTTACTGATGAATTTGAGGAACAAAAGGATTGGATGATAACTTTGGATTAATGACTGGGCACGGAATTAACCTAACAATCACCAATGTGACATTCTCATGTTTTCTTCCACGACTAAGGTAAAGTGTCCCATTCGTTCAAAAACCAAATGCTGGTACTTGCATGTTAAACTCTTAAATTCTCTTCTGATTCAGTGATTTGGCCCAATTATTGCAGTAACTGATTTAATGAAAAGAAAAGAATTGCCTATATTAAAAACTCTCAATTAAAAAAATACATATTTTAGAATTGTATTTTGATGAAATTGAAACACGGGAAGCACAGAAAAACTATTTTTATAAACAGAGAAATTAACTTTCAGTAAAAATTGGCCTTACTTGTGTTATATAAATTTCTAATACAATATAAAATATATAATTTTCCAGCATTTATTGTTGATAAGAAATGAAATTATCAAAATAATGCTTCAAATGACAAAAAAAAAAAAAGGTGATACTCATCAGTAAACTCCACTAGATTTTTAATGATATAGAAAATTATCTGAATTTTTGGATCTGAGTTTGCTGAGGATGTTTGAGTCAAATATTTTAGCTACGGTTCATTTTTTTTTTCAATAATCACCTAGATTGTAGCTGTGAAAAAATAATGTATAATGAAATAAAGATGTACAAAAAAGTGCACTTAAGCTTTTAAATAAATGGGGGCGAAAGTGCACTGGCTGTTCTAGGACCTGCAGGGATGGCACAATATCAGCTAAAGTAATGCATCTCAGTGAGAGTGACACTGTGCTGTTAGTGAGAATATCTGTTGGAGTTTAGAGGAAAACTAAGTTTGGCCATTTTCCACCTTTTAGAAATCCTGTGAAAGAACATCTCTGGTAATCGCTGTTCAGCACTTGGTCAACTTCAGCACCAGAAAAATAAAAAATGCAATCCTCCCCTGGATCTTCACGGTATAATTCTCACTAATGCTGGTGGATGTCCTAGCTAAACAGAGGGTAAAGGATAAGGTCACAGGATAATGAATTTAACTCTAGGTTTTTAAATGAGGCAGGTTGAGTTGTTGGGGCTTTATCTTTTTTTTTTTTTTTTTTTTAAATGGCATCTTTTTCTTCCTCAGGGAGATCTGCAGGCTGTGGCTTTTTGCCTTTGAACATCCTCAAGTCAAGCATCAAGAAAAGGTGATGAGGGTTAGGGAGGCTCCCTTGACATTTGGTGCACTGGCATCAGCCTTTGCAATTACGGGCCACCTTTCTAGCAGACGGTAATTGAAAAGTGTGAACCACATGGGCTCTAGTCAATAATAGCGTCAGCATACAAATGACACTCTGAGCTTTCTGTGTTCGCCATCCACTGTTTTTGCTTTTCACCTTTTATCCTTCTCAGCATCATGACTTAATCCACACTAATGAGGTGAGCTCTATTGCCAAAAATCGGCAGCAACACAGCTCTCTTCTGGCACCACTTGGGGTTTGTAAGGAGTCAAAAAAATAGTGACTCTGTCAGCTTTCCAAAAAGGACAACAGTGCACCCTTTGAAATGTCCTCAGCTTTTCTGAGCACTCTTTTGAGTACAGGCTTCTTCCACCCTTGCTAAGGAATGCATCCCACCTTCATAAAACTTGTTCATCACCAACTCAAGGTGACCAGAGCCTTTGAGTTAGTTTAGTACATGCATTTCCTTTCATTGAAGGTCATTATTGGTGGCCACATGTCACTGTTTACAAACAGCAGGTGACTGCCAACAGTGGTGAGTGTGTGAATTTCCTTTGCTCTCTCTTCCTTACCCATCTGTCCACGTTTCTGGAATCATAAGTATCTGCATGTAGCAAAAGCCTCAGAAGAGAATGCCAAGATATTGTAGATGATATGATACAGAAAGAAGATAACAGTTACTTCTGAGTGACTAAAAGGAAAATTACTAATTTTACAGAGACCTTTTTCTTTTCATTTCTTTTCTCACACTCATTTTAACTTGAGGTCACAGAAGGGCATATTGTCTATGTAGTACTTACAAAGAGCACTTACAAAGACCTGGAATTAATGAGTTCTGCCTAGCTATGAGTTTTTCATCGGATTTCAAAATGGACCCAGAAGAGAGTTCTACACGTGTCAGTCATAAATGCATGCCCTAATTAACTTATCTCTACAAAATTCATGTTAAATATATATATATATATTTAATTGTGCAAATGTTGATCCTTAGAAATGGCATGGTACACTTATCAATAATTTTAACTGCAATGCCAATTTCCATATTTAAAGATGGAGACAGAGGGTGGGGGTAGTGACGAGAAGAAAAAGAAATACAATGGAAAGTGTTTCCATGGGATTAGACCACATGGCTTTAACCACACATATACACAACTGAGGAAAGCAGAGAATTTTGCCTCTTACACTTCTTGGACCTCTCTCTCCTTTCTTCATCTCTAATCTGGTTTTTGCCAATTCCTTTTGATCTGTCGGGGGCAGGCAAGTCAGGTTCGTAAGTACAGATGGAGTAAATATGGAGATTAGCCTCTTCTCGTACTGCATTAGCTCCTAATACCTGATTAAGCCCAGAATCATGCAATTGTCTTCGTGTTGGCTATCAGAGTGGCAGAGCACAGAAGGGGGCAGGATGAAGGCTGATTTTGTAATGGATACTTATTTTATCCCAGTGCTCTAAGAAGATTAGGCCTGGGGGTGTCACATTAGCCATGATCTCTGGGCCTTTGGTAGGCTCTTGCAGTTTTCAAACACCTCTGCTTCAGCCGTAGAACAAACAGGCAGCTTGGATGCTGTGGCCCCATGTTGTGGCATGAATAATTGCACACTGCAAATTGTTTGAAGATCACAAAGTGCTGTGTAAATTACCCAGTTTTGGCTTAGTAGAAGTGATTTGTGGTGACTTACTGAATCTTTTCACAGTTCGGCATTAAACTTTCCACATTTTTCTCTATCTGAGACGGAATGAAAGTTGAGTCATATTTTCCTTTATTCTTATCAGATCAATCTTTATAAAGCCAGATTGTATAAACTGCTGTACTGTATGCAAACCCTGCATGCAGCACTTTGTCTTTGGTACAGGTTCAATTATATTTAGCTGAAACACAAAAAGATGCCTATTCAGCACAAGCCCTAAATCAGCTCGTGTGATGAATGTAAGGACATGTTCAAAACCATCTGTATAATACATGCAAAAATAGTACATGTGAAAGCCTGCACCTTTTTTTTTCCATGAAAGTTTCCAGCAAGCATTCCTTTTTGTTTAGAAATAAGTCTCAACCTAATCAATGAGCAAGCAAAACAAAAAAAAAAAACAAAAAAAAAAAACCAAAACTACTTTTCACTCATTTGGGAAAACTGTGAAAAATCCAAAGTGAAACTAATAATACAAAATGAAAAAAACATCCCTTGGGTATATAAATTTAATTCTATTGGAATTAGTTAAGTGAAGTACTTTTCAATTACCAAATGATTTTTAATGCAGTGTATAAACACATGAAATTATCAAGAAACAGTAAAAAGCATCATATTTAATAAACTAAACCTTGTAAAGTAAAAGTCTATAGCAATACTTTGTCAGCAATATGTAATACTGGAAAGTAAATATCAAGCTTTGGGGAGAGGGTGTTGCCTCTGTTTGCAGCTGATGAGGAAGAATGCTTCCTCTTCTTTTTCCCTGGGGCCAGAGGAATGGGGAAAATGTTATCTGGCCTTCAGTTTTCTGTTTTGTAAAACTGGCATGTTTGCCCTACTTGAAATAATTGTACTTTGAAAAAGAATTTGTTGAAACCAAATGTACTGACAGACAGAAACCTGCAAATAAACTAGAAATCTAAGAAATACTTTTAAAAAGTAATTTTGTGCTATTATACTGTGGTTTATAACCTACATAATAGTACTTTTTGTCACAGAGAAGATATAATAGTTAAGGCTGTAAACAAACACGGGGCTGTTCTGTGCATATTCCTCATAAATCAGTGGGGAAAAATAATTAAAAAATACGATGTAGTGCATGTTTATTCTATTTACTACATCTGGGTTTTTTTGGGTTTTTTTAAGTGCAGATCAATAAATATTTGCAGATTTTTTCACTAGGGACTAGGAGAACCTAAACAAACCTTCAGGATGCTAGCGCACTCAGACGTGCATATGCACATGCACACACAGAGCTGCAAGATTCATACACCTTGTTATAAATCAGCAAAGAATTAATCTCTAAAAGTAACTTTTAGCCACTACTGAAAGCAAATGTTCTCATTGTTGTTCAAACCCGATAGCATTTAAAGTAACTGGTTACTAAAGTATTAAACAGGAATGCTTAATTGCAATCCTTGGGAGATATAAGCCCATGTTAAGGGTCAGATGCTGTTCTTTTATATACAGAATATGTTGCATCAGGTAGATATATTTTAAAAGAAAAAGAAGCTGCAATGAAAGAATTCAAGAAGTCTTAGTGAGCCTCCCCATTTGTTCTGTTTATCAAATAAAAGGTATTTCTCCCCACATCCACATATATGAAAAAACATATACTTTTGATCTCAAAATTGTGAAAAAACTATACTTGGTCAATGAAACTTGCGTCTTCACACCACATTGCATTAAAAGAATGAAATTGCAAACCCTCTGACATATTGGTCTATTTATCTTTCTGTTTGTGAGCTATCCTATGCTCTGCACGCCCAACGTGTCAAACACAACCTAAGTTTAACACAGATTTGTAAGGGACATCTAGAGGAAATATTATGTCATTTCCTGACTTCTACTGAACAAGAAAAGGCAGCTAAATATACCTTAAAATTTTACTAATTTATGAATGGAAAAATAGCAAGCTGATAACTTATTGTACAATCAGTGTTTCTCATGAATCTGTCTGGCCAAGAAGCTGGAAGAATTCATTACCTGGTGAACCATCCTTAAAATCCCAAACACACTTTTCTTTTTATCTGAGGGAGGATGGACACTCACAAAATTTAAAACTGAATGAAAATCGAAAGAGATTTGTAGTCTTTTGTCCTAAATAGGTGAGGAAATTTCTCATATTTCTTACTTTATAATTTTCAGAAAAACCATCTTCTGGAACTTAGCCAAATACAATCATTCTATGCATTTGATATTTGCTCATATTTAACTGAATAAAGATACTTTCATTGGGAACCTAAAGAGACCTAAAAGGGCTCAGAAACTAGGCCAGTGTGTTCCTGAGATAAATAACATTTGTGAGGTCTACCTCCACAGACTACCACCGCTATTAGGAAGCATCCTGGTTTTCTGATCCCCACTGGTTTTCTGACTCTGCCAGACCTTTAGCCCCCCAAACCCATATTGTCCCACCAAAATGAAGTGTTATTCTGCACAAGTCATTAAAGTGGTCAGAACAGTTAATTTCTAATTCAATATTATGCAAATATTAATATAATTTAATTTATGCAAACTGTAAAACAGATTATGATGTGTGCCAGCCTTTACTGATACAGACATTATCTATACCCTCACAGATAAATATTTAAACTGTACAGTTGCCATGTAAAGATTAATAACAGCAATACGTCTATGGCAAATTAAGTGTATCACCATTTGGTTCTGTGAGATCCTTCATTCTGAAAATATGATATAGATAGTTCAGAAAAGTAATTTTAATCTGTTTAGGAAAAGATAAATTGCTAAATATCTTTTTTTAAAATAGAAACTCATCCTAAAATGGTGGTATTTAGTCTGATGATTTTTATATTAAAAGAGGGAACTGCAATTTGTTCTTTACCTCTTTCTGAAGACAGATTCACTCAGACAGCCTGGCAAACTCATTGTTTTAATATTTTAGCAATAAAGCTGAAGAAAAAAAAAGAGAAAATTCAGTAGTTAATCATTACCTTACTGAGGTTTGGGGAATTAATATGACATATCTATAAAACAGTTTCTATTAATAAATTTGAGACAAACAAAGAAGGAAAGATTTATGTTAACTGTATCTCATTCAAGCTCAGGACTAATACCTTTAGTTGCTGAGTAAATCTGGTATGATGTGTCTTCTAACACTTCTCAAAGACCCTCAGGTACTCGTTCTAGAAAACATGCACATCACATCCTGTATATCAGCACCTCACTGGCTTTACCGCCTGTCTTGGGCAGTTCCATATTAATTCACAGATTTGTATGTCTTTCTCTTCCAAAATATCTAGTTGTGTGTACCTCTGTGATTCTTCCTGCTGGCATTAGAATCAGAAGAAGTCCTCTGGAGGACCAGTTGTCCTTGCCTGGTACAATTCACCGACCTGCTAGCAGGTGGCGTTAGGAGCAGCGGATGCTCTAGGGACCAAAACACAGCAAGTGCAAATACCAGTTCTGCTGTTCACTTGAGCAGCAGCAGGACTGGACTTACTGCTTTCATGGCTTTCCTCCTCTGTCACTTTAGTCTGGAAGATACATTTCACAGCTCAAGTGAGGAGACTGCCTTATAATTCACTTGCCTTTTCTTCCTAAGCCTCTTTTTTAGAAAATCTGCAGATCTTTAAACTTGTTTCCAAATGTTGGTGTGTCACTATCTAGGTCATAAGTGATCAGCTAATGTTTAAAGGTTTTCCATACTGCATCAGTTATTGTGGAGTGCAAAGTGTATCATACCAGTGGCCTTTTTAAACAGTTCCTATTTTCTGTGCAACAAACAGGGTTTAGAACTCCAGGCTCCAGTTTGATATTCCAGTAGCCCCAGTCACCTATTAAGTGCTCTATTCAAATTAGCATTACAGCTCTATTTCATCAGGATAACAGCTGCATTTCAGAAGCTTCTTCATAAATAAAGCCATATGTTGTGGGTTTAAAGTTTTGTAAAAATGCAGTTTATATATTTTTCACTTAGCCAGTGTTGTTTTTCCAATAGCCTCCCTGTAACAGGTAAACATAAATTAAATACATTAAATAGTTAATATCCTTAACTTTCTTCACCATTAAGGTATGTATAATAGCTCAACATATACATCAGTTGCTCACCTTCTTCCTATCCAGTTGGCTACTTTAAAAGGATCAGTGAATAATTTTTTTTAAAAGGTTTATCTAACTACAACATCTTGAATTCAATAATAGTTCCCATCCATTTACTTACTGGGAAAACCCTGTTTTAGGTGGCAAATGCAGATTAACTTGCTTTATATTGATGCATGAAGAAGAATATAATCAATACTGAACCAGCTTAAATTATGTAATTCTGGAAAAACTAAAAGAAGCAATCTGATAAAAAACGTTAATTTGATCTGTCCAGCTAGTCAGTTAACTACAGATGATTAAGATAAAGCTACAAGACACTTTATAAAGAGTGTGCAGTACAAATCTCAAGTAAACAAAGGACAGCTTAGAAATGCCAAGGTTCAAAGTGTGAAAGCAGACGTACTAGTACCATGTAAGTATGAATAACATAACCAGGTTTTAAAAATTGGTATAATTTTAAGTTCAAGTACTAGAAAGCAGGACTAGACCTGCTACCAGAGATGGTATTTCACAATCACAACATCTTTTCCTTAGTTTTGTATTACAAATCATCTTAAAAATTTTATATGATAACTTTTTTTTTTTAAATTTCTTTTCTTGTACAATGTACTGAACACCTGAGAAAAACAGATCTGTACAATGAAAACAGTTGTTTTTGTGGGAGTTGTGCCTTGTTTGCTTTTAGATGTTGGATTGTGTGTAGGAAATTTTGACAATGAGTCTTTTTTGGCATACATATTTTTATTAATTCAATATTTAACTATGCTAATTTGTATGAACAAAAAACCCCAAGCAAACATCAGCCAATTACATTCCTGCACTTACTCATTCCTGTATTCCTGTGTCAAATATATAGATGCAAATGCTGATAACTACCTCTTTCACCTCTGCTTGAATCAGATAAATTTTTGCACAGATTCCTTTTCCAGACTTGTGCCAATCATGCAGACCAGGAAAAAGATTAGCTCTCTCAGTTTTCCCTGGCCATCTCACAAGCATTCAGAGTCCTTCTTGCTTCTTCAAAATTAATGTCTTGAAGGAGATAATTTTGTTTAGAGTTAGGGGGCAGAGAGTAAGAGACATTTTCCACTTTCTAGCAAAGGTCTGTACAGCACTTTAGACAACAAAGTACTAAAAGATTTTAGTAAGACTTTCTTCCAGGTTAGAGGAAGACTACAGACAGCTAATGAGTATTGTACATGTAACATAACTCATCCTCAAATGGGATCAAAATTCTTGTAGGAATTATGGTGATACCAGCTGCTTATGACCCTATTAGCTGTAATCATAAATGGGAAATAGTTTACATCATCTCAGCAAAGTTGTTCATTTCACAGTGGACTGAGTTCAGGGCTCTCTCCTCCCTTTTGATTTAGGCAGTACATTTCAAAACTACTTACATTAACATCTGATACTTCATGTCTTGAAGCAATGTTCAACCACAACAGTTTAAGTTATTAAAATGAAATGATGAATACATTTTTGGAAGAATGCATACGTTCTGGAAGGCTTCTTGTGTCATGCACACCTGCATGGGCAACCTAAACTGAATTTATCCTGAAACCAGAGAATGCCTTGCGGCTTTGCAAAATTGCTCATTAATGAGACTAGATCAAAGTCAAAGCAAGGATCATGAACCACCAACTTGCCTTGCAGCCAATTTGCATTCTTCCTTCCCTCTTCATTTATCTCCCTTCTTTTGCTTTCCAGCCTCCAGGCATTATGTGAACATTAGGGGAAAGCATGTGCTCTCTTTTTTATGTATACACAGCAAAAGATACATAAATATATTAATTGTGTTATAACTTCCAAGTCCTCTCTACACTTTCAGTGCTTCGTATAAAATATTTTATGATAATTGTAGTTTTTGACTTTCCTCAACAATGATGTTTTATTGTCTGGACTATACTTCTTTACCAATAAAAACTAGATGAATGGAAACAGACACATGATATAGATATTAAAATCCCATTAATAAGTCTTAATGGCCCCAAACTATTAATAGCCAAAATCTCTGACTTTGCTGAAGGTAGAAGTAAATTTCCAGGTTTCCCAGGAGAAAAGTGCAGTGAGGAATTCTATTTTACTTCCAACTAAAATAGCAGGAGGATGCAAATGAAGGACTGCATCTTGTTATCATCATTCCATTTTTCAGCCCTTTTTTGGATAAAGACAATAAAAGCTGAATAAGAAGCTCAAAACTTTTCTCCTGTAACAGCATCAGACCATGGACTTGTTATAAGGTTACAAAGTCAGCAAAGTTAATAATGCTTCACAAGCAGCAGCAGCTCTTAGCTCTGTTAGCAAAATACCCTCAAGTAAACAGGGAAAGAGAACATGCTCAGGAGCTAGTCACGGTTTAGAAGTGAAAAGAGATGTTGTTAGGAATGGTACAGTAAACTCAGCTGTGTTGCTCTTTTCACCCATGTGTATAATTTTTCAGATCTCTTTTTGTTCCCAAACACTCCAAATGCTCTTTTCTCTAAAACAGACAACATTGCACTCCTTCTGCTAGGAGCATTACACTTACAAACATTACGCTATAAAGTGGAATGTGCACCTGAAAAACTGGTGAGAAAAAAAGCAGTTTCAGTTGTGAGATACTAAGGACTGCTATAAATAATGGTAAGACAAAATTGGTAAAGTAAAATTCCTCTGCATAAGAAAAAAAAATCACTATTCACTAATTAGCTGTTTAACACTGTCAGCTGAGAGGCCAAGGAAATGAAGAAGAGAACTATCCTCTCAAACCAGGTGCTACCTCCAGGGCACGACAGAAACATGTTGGCAGAAGAGTGAGGAAACTTGTCCTAGTGCTCCTGGGCTATGCCTAGGGATGTATTTTTTCATGTGCAATAAATTTACTAAAAATGGCATAAGAAGAAAAAATGATGAAACATCTTGACAGTCTCTTTTAAAGTTCGTCAAAGATTTAATAAATTATTGGAAGTGCAGCAAGCCTGTCAAGGTGTGGATGTCTGTGTGCCTGAAAATCTTTATATGTTGTCCATTACAGCTAATCCAGCCCCAGGCTGGATTAATTTGTATGATGTTAAAAAGCCCTTCCAGCTACCCAAAGGTGTCAAAGTAGGCTAGAGCACACAGAATGCTTGAGAATACAGCCATCATTATTGCACTGAGTAATACAACCAGGTGTCCACTCTCTTAATCTTATACAAGGTTTTCTACAATATCAAAGCTAAATCCTGACCTTCTCTTAAGACACAGAGGAACACAAGTTAGAAAGATTTAAACTGATGTTGGAGGAAACTTCCCCAGATTTTGTGCAGAGCAAAGAGCACCCTAGGACTTTTACACCCATAACTGTTGACAGGTGAGCTAGCAAAGACTTCCATTTGTTTCAACCATAAACAGTGACACCTTATTTAAGTCCAAAATAGGGTAAATTTATTAGTCACTATTACATTTAAGGCTATTGCTCAATTTTCCTTTCAGATCCCAAAGACTATCAAGAAGCACTTTACTTTTGACAACAGCAATGTACCAGAGTTACATACCATATTAAAATACTTGCATAGGCATTTTAAAAGTGCCATAAGTGAGAAAATGTGGGAGGTTTGGTTTTTAAATTATCTTTATAAGTCTGTGGGGTTGGACCATTAACTTAAAATATAGAAGAAAATGTCAATAGTAACAATCAATGCATTTCACCTGTCAGGTATGGATACACACTGGAAAGGGGTGCAATCACCTAACATGATAAAAAATACATGTTAATATTTTAAATAGGATAATCTAAGATTCTGATTTTTTTGTGTTAGCACTTGAGACTGTGAATGAAAAACATCAATACTTCAAGACTCATACTACTAATAATAAAATTATCAGCTTATTGTGTATGTTTCAGGAAATAAAATAGGCTTGCTAAACTACTTTTCTTCTTCCTGATTACTGGAAAGCCTATTGCCATAGCAGTAGTCCATCCCAATCTGAACACATAATTAAAATTAGATGTGCAACTCCATATATTCCTTTGATTAGCTTCTACACCAGTGAAGGACTTCATAGCTAAAGGGGAACAGGCTGTAGCCCTGCCCTACCAGAACTGATAGCAATTTTGAAGGATGAGTGTTTTCCCCAACCCTCTAATATTCTGAATGTCCAAGGTGTTCACTTAACCTTAACTTGTTGATTGAAAGCTGTACTTCAGACACAAGGCCATTCCTTTCATGTCCTGGATCTATGTCACGTTTTAACCAGGAAGACAAGAAATGTGATATATTGGTGATGGTTCACCTTCACAGGTAGGGTTATGCAGGGGCTTGATCCTGGTCAGTAGCCAAACCTCCACCCAGTCACTCATTCATACACTCACAGGAATGTGGGAGAAAGAATCAAAAGGGCATAGGCAAGAGAAACTCATTGTTCAAGATAAAGTTGAACACAAGAAGGAAAAACAAAACAAAACAAGAACAACCAAGACAATCATCCACCAACTCACACCAGATTCCTCTCCACCTCATTTTTATTGCTGAGCATAACATCATTTTGTATAGGGCATCTGTTTAGTCAATTGAGTCATAAACTTTTGAGTTTTTCACTTTTTCACTGTTTTAGTCACAAACTTGAAACACAACATCATGCAGGCTGCTCCTTTCCCAGCAAAACCAGTACAGAGTACGAGCAAAGGTTTCCTATTATGGACTCCTAACAAACACATATTGTTTGTTCCAAAAGGAGGACTCACAGTGTTGATTTATGTGCTAGAGGTACTCTGCAACAAATGGGGGATAGAGATCTTCATAATCTACACTTTATATGAGATGTCCAAACAAGCTTGTAAAAGTTATCAAACAAATAGCTAATTCTTGATGCTTATTTGAAACAAAACACTTTTTTTTTTTTCCCTGGCATAAGCAGCAATCTCTCCATAGCCTTTGAAAAAGAGATGAGTGTTTGGTTGTGATATCTATCTTTAGAATTTTGTTCTATGTATTGCAGTACTGGAGAGGAGCTATACCTTCCTTGGTCTATGAATGGGAGGAAGAGAGTAACTGAATAATATTGGGCCCATGTTACCAAGTTAGTGGGGATGAGAGCTGCCAACAATGCAGAGAAAAGTCACATTAAGGCTGATTTTTAAAGTTTTTCTCCTGCAGTTAGGCATTTCAATTCCATGTTAACAGCTGTTCAGACATGCTGGTCCAGAGGACTTTGGTGACTCTTCCCTGTGGCTTGGCCATCCCTCCTGTGAAATTTAAAGAAGTTATATACATATATAATTTTTTTATAAATATTATATATATATACACACATATGCATTTTCCTTACCCATTGTAGTATTACATGAAGAAACAGTTTGTAGTATGCTGTACAGAAAGTCTGTCAGGGTAAGTACAAGAGAAATCTAATCAAAGAGATACACATACAAAAAGATATAAGAGGTATCGTAGATGGGAGGGTAAAAATGGAAGCTGAGAAAAGGACAAATGAAAAACCATTCAACAAGTTTTCAGAAAGTGAGGAATAAAGGCAGAAATAGGTTGTGACTAATAACTATGTGTCTATCTCAGTACATACTTTCTTTGTCCTTTTAGTTTTATTTGCTACTTGCCCCTACAGGTCCATTATTCCAGAAAACTGCTGATATTTTGTAACAGCATAAGCACCATATAAATTGATTCTGAGTAATCAAACTTGTCAAGACTTTTCACTGATTGTGTGTGCTACAGATCATTTACAGGGTGTGGGGGTGCGGCGGCCCGATGCTGCAGATCCCGAGTCCCCAAGGCCGGCGGTCGGTGTAATCCACGGGGACGCTGCCGAGGATGCCATCGCCTGGGACTCGGAGGAGGCCGGGCCGTAAACCGCTCTCTCCCTCCCCTGGAAAGTTTTTCCTAAGTTTATTGGTTTAAAGTTCGCTTCCCCGCCCCTATCACCGCCCCCGCTGCTTGCCCTCACTAGAATGTTCTGTTGCCGGGCTTCCCCCATGAGTTGCTTGTAATCCCCTCCCTAGTTATATTTCATTTGCTCCCCCGCTTGTCCCTCATGTTGTCCCGGAGCCCCGTTGGCTCCGCCCCTGCTGTTCCTCCCCGGGAAACCCCGTATTTCCCCCTAAAAACCCCTTCCCTTTGTTCTCTCGGGGTGGTGTGGCCGCGACCCCAGCCCCGCCGGGTTCTGCGCCCGGCAGCTGCGTGGACCGCCCCACCCGAGAGCCCCCAGTGTGCCTCCCCCGCGCCGCTTCTCCTGAATAAACTGCACACTGCGGACTCTCAACTCGTAGCACTCTCTTTATCACGGGAAGCGACCAGCGACTCCACGGCGTTCCTGCCCGGCAGGCACCCGCCTCCGCCGCGTGGTCCCTGCCGCTCCAAGGAGCGAGCCTGGGAACACTGAGGCTGATCGTAGCCGCCTCTGGGACAGAGCTGAACAGCCGGGAGGGCTGAGAGCTTGGGCCCAGGTGAGGCCTCCGAGGTGTCCCGAAGCCCCGGAAGCCATTGGGACTGAGGCGGCAGGACCCCTCCGGACCCTACAACTTCAACAGAACAAACATCAGTGAAGACAGTAGGGCTCAATACTACTTGAGGGGGTAATCTATGTGCCCCAAAACAAAAAATGAAACCCAAAATTGACACAGAATGTATTTTGTTAACTTTACCAAACTGGGAGAAAACATAACCAAGATGAAAATAAAGGTGCTTAAAAACTCAATTATTTACACTTTGGGACTAGTCTTCTGACTCTGTTCTATGTACATATTTGAAAACAAGAGTACTATGCAGAGGTATCTTGGAGAGCTAGGCTTCTTGATCCATTATCCAATGCAATGGAGTTCAGTTTATAAGGTCCACCAAAAATAAGATGGCACCATGACTTTCAATAAAGAGCGCATAAGTGCTTGTAATAAATAAAGGAGGAAGAAGAACTGATTATGCTAAAGAATAAGGATGGCATAAAAACACAGATTATTGTAAACCATAAAGGAGTACATTTCTTCTGGAATTTAGTGTCTACCAGTAACCATTAGCAAAATCACAATCAATGATAGTGCACTAGTTTTAAGATGACCTTGGTGCCCAGCAAAGTTATGGAACTGATCACCTTGAGGCTGATCACAGGGCACGTACAGGACAACCAAGGGATGAAATCCATCCAGCACAGGTTGAGGAAAGGCAGCTCCTGCCTGATTTGATCTCTTTTTATGACCAGGTGACCCACCTGGTGGTAGAGGGAAAGGCTGTGGATGTGTCTACCTGGACTTCAGAAAAGCTTTCAACACAATCTCCCACAGCACTCTCCTGGAAAAGCTATCATCCCATGGCTTGGACAGATGGAACCGTCACTGGGTTAGGAACTGGCTGAAAGGCTGGGCCCAGAGAGTTATGGGGAACTGTGCTGCATCCGGTTTGCATCCAGTGTTCCCCAGGGATCAGTGCTGGGACCAGACCTGCTTAATATCTTTATTGGTGATCTGGATGAGGGATTGAGTCCACCATTAACAAATTTGCTGATGACACTAAGTTGGGTCAGAGTATCTGTCCGCTGGAGGTTAGGAAGGCCCTGCAGAAGGACTTGAACAGGCTGGATAGATTGGCTGAGACCAATGGCATGAGGTTCAACCAAGAACCAGCTCCGACACTTTGGCCATAAAAACGCCCTGCAGCGCTAAAGGCTGGGGGAGCAGTGGCTGGAAAGTGGCCCAGGGGGAAAGCACTTGGGGGTTTCTGGTCGACAGCAGCTAAACATGAGCCAGCAGTGTGTCCAAGGAATCCTGGTCAGTATCAGGAATAGTGTGGTCAGCAGGACAAGCGAGATGATTCTTCTCCTTTACTTGGCACTGGTGAAGCCACACCTCAAGTACTGTGTCCAGTTCTGGGCCTCTCAATTCAGTAAGGACATTGAGGTGCTAAGAAAGATCCAGAGAAGGGCAATGAAGCTGGTGAAGGGTCTGGAGCACAAATCCTGTGAGGAGCAGCTGAGGGAGCTAGGGATGTCCACCCTGGAGAAGAGGAGGTTCAGGAGAGACCTCATCACTCTCTACAACCACCTGAAAACAGGCTGTAGCCTGGGTGGGGTCAGCCTCTCCTTCCAGGCAAACAGCAACAGGATGAAAGGACATAGTCTTAACCTGCCCCAGGGGAGGTTTAGGTTGGACATTAAAATAATTTCTTCATAAGAGTGATTAGACATAATAATGGACTGCCCAGGGAGGTGGTGGAATCACAGTCCTCAGAGGTGCTTAAGGAAAGACTGCACTTGGCATTAGTGCCAGGGTCTAGTTAACATGGTTGTGTTCACTCATAGCTTGGACTTGATGATCTCAGAGGTTTTTTTCAACCTAATTGATTATGTGATTCTATGATATAGATACATAAAAATGAGCTGTCCACTGAACTTAGTTTTTCTATATGTGAAGGGCCTTAATTAACAATATTTATCTTTATCCAAAAAAATGCCAACAGTACAGCACTCCATTTGCTTTTGACTGTCTATCTGAACCAATGACTGACTTTAAAAATAAACTACATTACAGTGATCTGCTTAATCTTTACTCATACCTGTAATGCTAGTACAGAATAGAGGACAGAGAGGAAGAGAGAGGGGAAGCTATATAAAACAGGGTAATCTCAACAATCAAAGCACCAGGGAATTGCCTTTACTGCAACAACCAAAAAAAAAAAAAAAAAAGGTAGAGAAACTGAATCCAAAAGCAATGTATTGTAGCCAGAGGTGTCAGAAGTAATATCATTTGACTCAGGCTTGACAGTTTAGTGCAGTGGCAACTCTCCTCTAAACTTAACTGCCTTTGTACATTTCTCAGTGCAATCCTATTCTTCTGTTACAGAAGCTGCATGTGCATTGGTATGTCTCTTTAGTTTCTTTTATGGTTATGACTAGTGTGTAATGTATTTTTCTCACTCTTCCCCCTGTAATGATCCCTGTCTACCACCAAGTCCACAGTGTAAACGAGATGTGACATTACTGCAATGCAGCCATGTTTAAATTGAAATATCATTGGAAGGACAACACATTTCAGCCCCCTGCTTCACAGTACTGAAGAGTTATGCATGCAATAGTCATTGTTTACTATTTCCATATGAAAACGATGAATGGTTGAACGGGGATGGTATTTAATAAAAGCCTTTACAGCTGATAATCTGGTGATGAATCATAGCCATGGCCTATGAAAAATACTTTAAAATAAAGCTGCATTTGTCATAAAGCAGATAAGCATATTTCTGCCTTGTTTAATGGGTAAATATGATATCTACAAGCTTTTCCTCCTTCTGTTTTAACTTTCTGTAGAGAAAAAAGGTTTATCTGAATTAAAAAAAAAAGTCTAGGAATATAAACCCACCAGCTACAAGTTTGATCTTTCTCTGCATCACAAGAGGGAGAGAAAAGTTGGTTGCAGCAGTATAAGTAAGAATTCTATCATTTTACTTGGAGAAATTTCATGTCAGAACTACTCCAATCATGTCAGAACACACTCCCAATCAATGTATATGGAACCTAGTAAGTCTGGAAAACTGAGCATTGACATAGAATGAAAGTATGGGATGCTGCAGTAGAATCTGCTCACCCCACCTCTTATAAGATGAAGAAGAAGGCCTGATAAATGTAAATGAATGGCTATCATGGCCCACACCAATGACTTCTGTTCAGTTCAAAAGAATGAATATGACCTGTTTATATAATTCTTTGTTCCCTTACATAGGATAGTTCTGGTCCTGTCCTTTCAGGACAGAGAATGTAAAAACCTTTCATTTCCCTTTCTCCACAAAGGAGCAAATATTCTTATTGCTCTACATACCCCCCAGAAAAACAAACAAACCAAAAAAAACCCAAACAAACAAACAAAACCAAAACAAAAACAACAAAAAAAAACCCCAGCCCAGAAACTCACCAAGAAAAAACAACCCACCCACTCAAGCTTTTATATAAATATATGCCTTTTAATAAATATATTGATAAGGAAATTAATATTCTGGAGAACTGAGAGAGAGGGTAATGTGGTCAACCGTGGCCATGCAGCACTTTCTCATTATTCTTCTACCTCATTACTTTACATACAGGTGCTGCTGCTTTTCTTCATAACCCTTTGAACACCACCACTTTCAACTTTCCCCCTCCTGGAAAAAGAAAAAAGAAAGTAAAATCTACTCTAGACTGCAACAAAAAGTAGCAGATAGCACAATAACATAGTCCTTCATATATTTAGGTAATGTACCAAGACCTTTTCCCTTTCCAATGGAAGGTGAGAGATAATGTTGGGGTAATTTGGGCACAAAACATTGTATAAAATTTTTGTATGGTATTTAATAAAATCTTTTACAGCTGATAATCAAGTGATGAATCATAGTCATGGCCGTTGAAAAATATCCCATCTTGCATAAAATTTTATAGTAATTTACTTCCTTTCCACCAGATATCTCTGGCCTTTTCTACAGAAACCTTTACAAAGTTAATTCTAAAATCCACTAGCACTTGTTTGTCAAGTTATACTTCATAGTTCCTAGTTCACATTAAAATGAAAGACTACCATAGAGTTTGGGGGTAACACAAATACTAAATGAAATACAAGTTATAGTCAGTAATACAAACAAAAATAAGAAATCTTTGAGGTACTATAAGCAGTTTTAATCGAAGTTAGAGAGTAGAAATACGTGTGTTTTTAATTATTTAAGCCTAAAACTTTATGGACTCCTCTTAGAAAAATTGGCTGGATAGCATTTGTGGAACCATGCAATAGTCTCATGGGCAGATGTTAAAACAATTGTAGGTAAATCTTTTCTGATTCTGACAAATGTTGTCTAATCTGTATTTTAACAAGTCCAGCAGTGAAAGTTCTGCAGCCTCCTCAAGCAGACTATTCCAACATTTGCCTCTCACCAGCTTCTTGTGTTTCCCACTCAATCTCCAATTTTCATTTCCCTTATTACAATTTAATACCTTGTTTCTCTTATGGTAGATGAACATTATGAATAATTTCTTTCTACTTTACTGTTTTTTTAAGAAAGCTGAAGACAGTCCCATAAAACATTCCCTATTTCTCAGCCTGAAGAGCAACAGTTCCTCCTGCCATCTCTATGAAGACATTATTCCTATGTCTTTCTTGATTCAGTAATCTTTTCTTAATTCTTCCCAAGTAATTCGCATCTCACTTGGAACAATTCATGGGTCAGTTACACACAAGATGCTAAACTATGCATAGCTGTAGAGCAGCAACACATACCTAAACTCTTAACCTCTTTTTAATTTGCATTTCTGAAATACTAGAGTGCAACAATAGTATACTCCTCCCTCATAATATCTGAGCATAATATCAGTATCGCAATATTATCAGTACCTCGTTTGACACTTCAGAAATCAGACAGAGAGTCTGGACTTCTCTCTAATGGTGTCATTCCAGATTCTGGGTTAGTAATGAACTTATGAAGAACCAGAGCTCTGGAACTGATCTCCAAAGGAGTTTGAGTATTACAATGAGTATATAAGAATAACCTGACTAAATTTTTTGATTCTGTGTGGGAGACAGTAGTACTGATGCTGGATGAAATGAGAAAAACCTGGTGCCCTTTAGTCTTGAACAGTAATATCTATTATCCACAAGCAACTACACATTGAAGTTCATTACCTGTTTTGTGCTTGGTATGGGGATGTGTATTCTTTCAGTTCAAATTTCTAATATACAGCTTTGTATTCTTTTTGCTATTTTCCTTTAAATTTCTTGCATATTTAAGTGATCTTTCTATTCTTGTTATATTTTAAAATGCTATTGACTTTTTGTATCAATTCTTTGTATCTTCATGGAAAAAACTCAAGAATTAAATACATGTCCAAGGTAAAAAATTTGGAATTACCTTGTACCAAATCCCTTGAGAATTAACATAGCTTTGGGAAAAAAAAAATTGTTTGAGCAGGTCTTTCTGCCTTTCACTCCCTACAGTTTCAAGAAAAAGGAATTAAAGTTTTCTGTATCATATTAACTGCGACTTCACTCATGATGTCTGGATAGTCTTACACTTTTAATGACTGTCTGCATTTGCACAGATAAGCTAAGTCTTCCTCCTTTTAGGTTCTGAAACACTTACCTGATCCTGTTACATTTTCCTTCAGAATAGTTCTTATGCAGACAAACTGTATTTTGCAGATTTCCTGTTGATGGTCTTATGTCATAAGTGAGGAAAGAGAACAGATGAGAGAAATTGTTAATTTTACTTATCATCTTCATTACCTTTTCTTGCAGTTGTGTAATCTTTTTTTTTTTGTTATATCTTAATTGTAAACCCAATCTGATTTCCTGAAATCTACCATGACCATCTATAGACATTCTTAATCACCACTTCATTTCTTGGCGTTCTTTCTTTTTTAAGGTGACATTATCTAAAGGCTTAATTTCTTCAGGCAGAATATCTAGAAGTTGCACCCAATGATTTAAAAGGTTGTTTCCAACCTAAACAATTTTATGATTCTATGATTTCCAGAGTTTTTTAGTCATTTTAGGAACACATTTATATATATATTTATAAATAAATAAATTTATAGATGAATATAGAAATAAATATATATATATAAATTTATTTATAAATAATTTGTATATATATATACACACTTATTCAGGTTTTTCAGGATAAATTATTTTCTATTTAAGCGACAGGACCATTTTCAGTAGAAATCAAGAATAATTATGTTCTCCACACTTTCCCAAAGAAAAACTCTTTCACTCATATATATCCTCATTATCCATTCTGTTCTTTCAAGTTGCTATAACAGAGACTAAAAAGAGAAGCAAAAACACCTCTCAAAGACCTGAAGATGCACGCAGTATTTGGTTACGAAGGAGGGAATTAGCATCACTGAATGCAAAGATTTCTCATCCTGAATTTTCAGGCTGACAGGCAGAGCAATGGGTACTTCTGAAGTTGAAGGGGAGTTTGGATTCATTCCGTCCTTGACTATTGTTCTCAAGTTGCCAACAATCTTGACTACCATACTCAAGCTATTAACAAGAGGTTTGGAACTTGTGAAAGAGTCACTGATCTCTTGTGCACTGGACTATGAGGGCTGATCATTGCCTCAGCCATATGATAATCCCAATGACTGGACTTTTTATTAGGACAAGCAATTTACTTGTTGCTTTTGTTTGGAAGGCAGAACTTCCAAATCAGTTCGTAATACTATATTTTGATAGCAAATAGGGACAACTGAGACCATGGTTTGATAAGTTAAACAATTCCCAGCCTCAACATCTATTATAAACACTGATAAGAAATGTTACGGTATTATCATATGCTCGTTGACCTTTCTCTATTCAAGCTGCTGTTGAAAAATTATCTGATATAAATGAGAACAATGAGGAAGTGTTTTAATAAAATTGAGCTTTATCATCTAACTGCTTGGCCTGAGGAAGGCACACGTCTAAGAAGATATAAATGGTAACAAACTATCAATTCCAACTGAAATATTCACATAAAGATTCCTCTAAGAAGAGCCTGAATCCTTCTCTGAGTTGACAGAAGTCTGTGGGACTTTGCAGAAACAGGAGAAACCTGCCTAAGCAGATGGTCCTGCTGGATCATAGCTTAACTTTTAAGTAGCAAGTGTACAGTCCAACTCTACCACAACCACATCAGCTATTTCCAAAATTACTGCAATGACAAATGTGCACATTCAAGGACTCTCATCTATTGCTGTTTTAGAAGATTATAGTGGAAAGCAAGATTCTGCACAAACAAGCCCCTATTTATGTGCTTCCCTCATAATCCCACTGACCCTGAGGGGTCTTGGAGTACAAAAAGCCTCTACATGAGTAAACTAGCTGTGTTTTTACTTGATTTTTTAACCTAACCTAATATGATATGTACTTTTACATAAGCATATTTTATAAAAGTACATTGCTATTACTCCTTGGCAGTATTTTTGGTCTTTATAGAACCATCCCCAAAAGGTATATTTAACAGTATTTAGGAATATCTGTGATATTAGAGCTATAGGGACTGTTTAGTTTTTAATTCTCCTGTAACCTGCCATTGATACACAAAGTTTTTTACTTTCTTGATTGTCCAATGAGAAATGCAATCAGATTTTTATAATCAATAACATGACTGTTATTTCATAAAATCATGGATTTGATTTCATATTGTGATTACATCATCTCTAGGATTCCTAACTGAATGTGTGTAGAAAAGTGATTTCTTGGATTTTTGCATTCACATACACAATCCCTTTTTGACAGACTGTTGTTTTATTTCTTTTCCTGATAGAATATAACAGCATATAAAATCTGAGGCCAAACAATGAAATAGCAGTCTAAAAGGTTAAGGATTCTGATCAGTGTATTAAAGACTTGTACACAGATGAACCATTGGGCTTCCAAAGTTTTATGTTAAAAGTTAATATGCTTAAGATAATCAATCTCAGCTGCACTGGACCTTCAGTAATTTTGTTTCTATCATCAAACAAGCCTTATGGGGTTGAATATAGTGGTAGTTCATAATGAAGCACTTCGTATAGAAGCAGCTGTCTCCTCACCTGTTTCCCACTTCATCTAGAGGCCTGGAGAAATTCTTCAATTTAGCAAGCAAACTTAAGTCATTATTAGAAATGACAGGGAAACCTGATGAAATTGTACTTTCAATTGGAAAACAAAATTGCAATCAGACCAACATGATTTCCTCATGGTCTGACCATGCTAATGCCAAGTCGAGACATGGGCAAATGTATTTAAAAGTCATAATGGAGTATTACCATGCAATCTCTTTTTACTGGCCCTTATTAATATAAAACTTCAATTTGCATGTAAATGCGGTCAACTTTCATATCATCAAAATACATGAGGCCTGGGAAAGTAATGAATTGAAGTTTGATGCGGCAATTACGGACGTTTATAAAGAATTTTAAAGAGGTCATTCTAGCCTTGGCTGAGAAAATGAGGAAATCAACAGGGAATATTGTCAATATAGCAACAGTGGGAGTTGGAGTCAGTCCCAGGTGTTAGAAGGCCAGATGATGATTAATAGAGAGGGAGTATGAAGCCTTTCACCCAGAAGGACTGGGCTGGACCTGAGGCTCAATAACAGAAATCTCATGAAAAGGTTCTTGCTGGGTTCCCACTTTAGCTGCCTCGAAATATGTTCCAGAGGGAATAAAGTAGCAAGTGTTTATGAGAGAGAGCAGTGCTGAAGGTTTAATTGGGCTCTACATCCTTTCAGCTCCCTTCAGTAGTTGATATGCAGTTTAACCTTTTTTTCCCCACCTCAGATACTCTAGTGCCACTGGGATTTTAATAAGGCACTAACTTGATAGCTTGGAAAAACACTGATTTCATTGCTCAATTGAGTTAAACTGCTTTATTGTGTCCCAATGACAATTTTTAAATCTCTTGATTTCTAAACAAAGCAAAAAAAAAAACCCTAGAAAACATTTTCACATTAATTGAACATTTTTTAAAATCTAAAAAATGGTTCATGGGGGGTTCCTTTCCTTCTCTGTTCACTGCAAAATTTCAGATGGAGAAGAAATTTAAATGAGTGAAAAAAATCAATGCCAGAATGAAAACAGAGCTACACAACTGTACTTCTTTAAAAGCATATCCCACTTTTATAAAGCAAAAGCCTTCCAAAAACTGAACAGAGCTCCATGGCATCTGATAAGAGGGGGTCAAAACAGGGAGGAACTGGTTTTTAGTAGATAATGTACCAGCGATTGGAATCTCATCAGCACATAACACTGTGCATTTTGGTGTAATTGCTCATATCTGTCTGAAATGAATGAAACATGACCAAGAGGTTGACTTTCCAAACCAGCAGCTCCTTATGCACACCCAGCAAAGGTGTCACCAGCTACATACAGAACCCCAGGAAGGATCAGGCCCCAGGGTCCTCTAACCGTCTCAAGCTGGCATGTTTTGTGTGGTGGTAGCCAACTAATTTCAGCATTCTGTGGCTTAGTTTTCCCATCTATAAATAGAAATCTATAATGTGCTTATCTTCACAAGATTGGGAATGAAGCTTAATTAATAAATGTTTATTAAGTGCTTTGGGATCTTAAAGCGGAAAGTGATAAAAGTGGATTTATTTTTTTTTTTTAACATTGTCATTTAAAGCAAGCCATATAGCTGGCAAAATGTTTCTTCTGCACAAATGAAATCAAGGTCACTGGCAAGGATCATAGAAAAGTAAATAATGGAATAGAAATCAATTGATCTACAGAACAAGATTAATTTTAGTTTTCTTAATTCCTTCTACTCCTGTTTTCACCTTTTGTTCTCAAAACTTAATTTTCAGTTACAGTATTTCTAATAAATCTCCAGATTAGTTAAACATTATAGGTTACATTAATTACAGCAAGATAAGCAATGACATTCAAGATTTCTTGGATGCTACAATACATTAGAGGGAGAGAGAATAAGCTTCAATGAAGTTTAAGAAGTAAGTAAATTATTTGACCAGCTCTTTGAAATGTTATTACAAAAAGTATTTTTTATTGTCACTTCCACTTTTCATAGGAATACATTTTTGGTTCTGTAGCTCAAGTAAACATTTGAAAATATTCACTGGCAAACTGAAATTCTCAGATCAGTGCATCTCTTTCCCTATTACTTTGACCGGCTCATAGACAGACTATTCTCCCAGGGGTCGGCATGGTAAATGAATGTTTATATTTCTATAACCCTTGAGACTACCTGGCCTAAACATTTGTAACTCTTGGAGATCTGGATGATGAGTGATAAAGGGACTGCTGTTATTAAACAAGGAAGGTTGAAAATATCAGAGGCAACATTTATGGACTGCTACAGAAGTCTGGTCACCTAACCACTTCCCTGATGAATTTACAGGATCTGATATGTAACTGGGGAAAGTTATAATTTTTCAGTATACCTGAGAGCAAGACTAATGAAAAAAGAAAATATCAAGAATGTAGGAAAGCTATTAGATCTATTCTAAGCTTTACATAAACTTTTGGAATTAAGATTTCTTTTACTGTTCTTTTACTGTGAAAGAGGGGTACCTTTACATGTGTAAGAAAATGATCAATCATTACTAATGCAGTAGTATATGTATTATCTGGTATTTTCTTCAATGTTTGACACCATAAACAGTTAAGAACACTTAATCATGGTGAATAAAGCAAGAAAAGTTCTTTCATAAGACAACAATTTTATGATCCTACTTTGTAGGGTAAGCAAAAATAATTGAAAAAAAAATTCTGAATCTTCATTAGATGACTGATAAACTGGACTTGTAAGCAAAAAAAATTCAGAAAATTGTTGAAAATTTTCTTTTACTTTAGCTGGAAAAATACTTCTGCAGTATAATAGAAATTAAGGGGGACATAGAAACCCTATTCTACATATAAAAATAATTTTGATAATTAACAGTACAGGAAAAAATACCAGGCAGCAGTATACTACATTTGGGGAATGTCTTATGTGAAAGGACTCACTGACAGAACACATCTTTTGCAGGAAAAGAGTCCAAAAATTTGAATCTATAGAATTTAGGAAATATCACATAGGGAATTATTTTAATCAAGCACTGAGGCAAGCACTGAGGAAGCAGTGATATTTTGACATGAGTGTTGATTCCACTTCAGAAGAAAAATGACTTTAAGTCCGTGGACTAGACTAACATGGAACCCTCATCGTGGTTTCACCCCTCAAAGCTGCTCTTAACAATTCTCACTGAATTCTAAACTAGGCACCATCAGAGAGATGTTGGTTGTTTTGTCCTTGGCATGAAAATGCTCACTGTCACAGATCAAATTTCCCAACATGATCCCATGACTGGTGAGCCTTGCCACCAGTTCTGGGAGAGCAGCTTTAGCTGTAAATGGGTCACAAAGCACCAGGAACATAAGAGCCTTGGAGCCATAAGGAGTCAGGAGGAAACACAGTGGAAGGAAACTCAAGTGGAAAGAAATAGAGTTCTCATAATTATTGATCAGATTACTTATTCATTAATAGATTATATAGTCAATAGACAGGAACAGAACTAAACCCAGGTAACAGGGACCAGAAAATTATGTATTAATTTACTTACTACTCTGGCCTTTGTAAAAGATCTCAGAATAATCTGTCTGACTATACCATGACTTGTTATGACTAATCTTTCAGGCTTATTAGGGTTTATAGGAAGAACTGAAGACCGCCCATTCCCTCACCATCTTTAAACCACAAAAGACTTTAGGTGCCTGAACATCTGTCTGTCTATTCAAACTGAAGTGCATCTAAGTACACAAAGAAAATGCCTCCAGAACATAAAAGAAAAATTTGCTCTGCTGTAGAATAGTCATGGGACTTATTTTGATTTAAGTGTCTCAGGAGTTATTCAGTACTTGAACCCTTTCCTGAGATTCATATATCCATGATTTAGAAAATAGATTTAGAAATTAGAGGTTGAAAACATTAGAAAGGCAAAAGAATTAATCTCTAGTGGGGAATTCTTGTTTATTTCAAATGCTAACACTTGTACTACAGGTAGGTGGTCTCCTGTATTCCAGCAGCATAAAAGACCATAAATAGCTCAGATATTTGGGGGTAACATGCATAGTCATATCTCCAAGGTCCTAGGTATGGGCATGTGCACCCTGGGGGGATCACAACATGAAGAAGGAAAGCACAAGCAAGTACTTTTCAGACACACCAATAGGTGATATGGATGTCTTGGATTCTATGCAGCTTATCTTACTCAGTTATCTGTAGTGCAATCACAAGAAAGAAAAAACTTAAAAAAACCAAAAACTGGAAAGCAGCGAAAGAATTTTGTTGTTAATTTAAAAAAATCTGCAAGAAACAAAAACAAAACAAAGCAAAACACCTAACTATGTTTGTATAGAGGAAGGATTACTAGACAAGACTTCCTCAGTAGATTTCTGAACCTAAAGCATATATTGTCTTATCATTTTTAAAATGTATTAATTATTCCATTACTTATTCCCACAGTACTGCCTTTCAGCTTCACAGCTGATAAATACTCAGAAGAAATTTCCTTTGGATTCTCTTTTACACGGATATTCTACTTCTCAACCCAAACATTCACAGAGTTATCATCTAGACTCACTGCAAGGGGAACTTCTTACCCAGACTCTCCTGAGAAAATCTGCTTTCTTAGTTCTCCTTCTCTACTCAAATAAGTTTTACTCCTTCAGACCACCTACTTAACTTGCCTTCAAGTTTCTTTATTCCTCCATTTCAAGCATCTTTGACTGCCTGAACCTCTCTACACATGCATTTTTCGGTCCCTAGTTCACAACTTCTTTCATTTGAATAGATGTTTCACATACTGTTAGGCTCTTCTAGCCCCTTTTTCTTCCTAATCAAGCTGCTTTCCCAGTCTAGCTTCTTTTCTTTCTCCATCACCCCTTTTTTGTGCCTCAGAAGTTCTCTTTGCATCCTCTCCTTCTGTCCTTTTACCTTACCTTTCTCCCACTTCTCTTTTACTGCCTCCAAATTCTTCCAGGTCAATTACTGAATCACTCAGTCTCAAGGCTTGATTTCAAGACCCATGAAATATGCCACATTACGTGCAGAAGCAGTTCTTGCTGTCTCAAAATTTATGCTTTTCCCAAAATATATGTATGCACTTTAAGATAAGTTCGATTTTTAAAAGAGAATCATTTATGCTGTGCTACTGTAGAGCAAGATAACAAAGTTATTAAAGAGATAAGACTGTCAATGTCCTTTTGAGACCCTAAATCCATACTGTACAATATATTTTCTTCAGCAGTGTTGAACGGACGATGTTTGGAGAAGAGTCAAACAAAGTAATACTTTCTGCTCTATCTTCTATTAGGGGGACTATCCCAGTATAGGCTTCACATTGGGTTCACTGGCTTAAGAAGTCTGTCTTAGCAGGTTTAGAAACTGACTCAACTATATATAAAGTTCATCTCTCTGTCATGTTACAGAAGTTTTGTTTCAGGGCCCAACAATAACAGAATCACCAAATCTGATCCTAGCTAGGGGGAGAAGCTATATTAAATCCTGTAAGGGTGGGAAACTTTCCATCAATACACAGATTTGGCTGGTTATCAGTAGCTGAGAACAGGCTTCCCAATGATGCAATGGCAGGGAGTTCATGCCTTTTATTTATTCTGATCATTACACCTCTTAATCCTCAGTTGGTAGGTTAGCTGGCCTTGGAGCTCAGCTTTACACTCAGGGGCTGGAGCTTTTGTTTCTAGTGTGACTGTCCACAGAAAAAATAAATATCCATTTTTTGAAAGTATTGTTACTCTCCTCGTTGCTTCCATGATTTATTTTCCTGAGATCCTTCTATATGTAACCACTAGTTCTAATTCCACTGTTATTTGTGGGACTTACTCTGACTATAGAAATCTTCAGACATTCTCTTGTTTTTTCAGTCTTAGCTGCTAACTCTGTCTCTCTAGAATCAGAATATAGATTTGCTGATAACTATCACGATAATCTCATTGCCATTACTTTTTACATGATAAACCATGGTTTATCAAGCTGTTGATTTGTGAACCATTGATTCTGATCACATGCATTCTGAACTACTATAGAAATTTCCATCTTTGCATTTAATTTTGCCTTGGAATTGGACCTTAACAGTTTAGGCTCTTTCTTTGAGACTGCCTCTGAATGAGGAAGATTATGTTAACTGTGAGTTTTTCACTAATTTCAGAAAAAAGAATGAGACATTATTATCATCTCTGATAGTTTGTTTGACTTAAACATTAAAAGGTAGTTGGTTTAATCTCCCTTGGTTACTGTGGGCAAGGAGTTAACCACAGAATGTTTTCATCCTTTAACATTTTTTTTACTCCTTTTGCATGACAAAACTCTTTACAAGACACAATTCTTTACAACACACTGTCCCTTTCCTATATATATTGCTTTTGGCTTAACAGTATGCATGTAGTGCCTAGTGAACACAAAATTCAGTTTCTCAATCCATCCCAATGAGAACCATGAGAATTCTTAAATAAGAAAACTTATCCTTCCTTCTACAGAGGGGAATACCTCTGGATGAAATGGAAATTTTACTTGTCTTGACTGCCAGTCAATTCTACAGTGAGTTTCAGAATGTTCTTCTAAATTTTTGATAGTCCTGCTGCAATCTTCTTGTGATTGGCTAGAGAATAACAGAGTAAGATCTTATCCCTCATCCTTGTGCAAGATACTATACTAGGCAACAACTACTAATGATAAAGATGGGAAAAGTAATGATAATGGAAGGACTTGCGTTATAATAATGCAGTTATCAGGCTGATGATGAAAACAATTGTGTAGCTGTTCTTCCAGTTGGCATTGATCTCATGTCCTACTTGGGTAAAACTGACCAACACATACAAACATAAATCCGCCCCACCAAAAAACCCAAAACCCAAATAAAAAAGAAACCAAAAAAACCCCAAAAACCCAACTCCAAAAAAACCAACCAAAAAAAAAAAAAAAAAAGAGAGATAAAACACACGCAATAAAAAGCCCTAATTGAAGCACCTCACTTCATGAAAAGACAGTGAGGTACTGGAGCACGTCCAGAGAAAGGAAATGGAGCTGGTGAAAGGTCTAGAGAGCAACTCATATGAGAATCAGCTGAGAGGGCTAGAGTTGTTTAGCCAGGAGAAAGGGAGACTTGGGAGCCCTTATCACTCTCTACAACTCTCTGAAAGGATGCAGTAGCCAGGTGGTGGTCATTCTCTTCCCCCAGGAAGCTAGTGACTGGACAAGGGGAAAATGGCCTCAAGCTGCACCAGGTGACAGTCAAGTTGTTCATCATGAAGCCTTTCTTCATTGAAAGTGTTGTTAAGCATTGACACGGACTGCTCAGGGAAGTGATGGAGTCACTACTCCTGGAGGTGTTCAAGAAATGGTTGGATTTACTGCAAAGGTTTAGTTGACATGGTAGTGTTTGGTCAGATGTTGGACTCAATGAACTTGGAGGTGTTTTATGACCTAAATGATTCTGTGGTCTCTGAAGTATGATGGAATATTATCAGACTTTTCTGCAGTGCCACAAGGTACTGCATGAGCAGTGAAAGGCTGAGAGTCAAGCAACAGCTACTGAACTGGAAATAAGAATATTTTGAATGAGGAAATATTTGCTTTCAGTGATTTTGTTTACTCCCTTATTACAGAATGATAAAATTACAATTCTGCATTCTGATCAACATGAAACCAGCAGGAGTGGCTGCCCTATTAGATACTACTGTTCCCAAGAAGACTCTAAAGATGACAAGCAGGAACCAAGTATGTAGTCCCTCAGCACAGTTTTCCTGAATCCTTGTGTGGTATTTCTGGTTTTGATAATACAATCCACAGTTATATGGTTTCACTAGAATATTCTGCAATACAACAAAAATTGAAAACTTGATAACGCTGATAAGTGAAACATATATTAGTTTGTATTGAACTCTATATGAAATAAATAAGACAAGGAGTTCTGTACTGATTGCATTATTCCTTTTCATATTTAATTCAACAAAACCCCTCTGTTTTAGAATCCACTTCTTACAGATATGTCAATGTCTTCAGAATTCAGAACTACTTTGTAGCATAAACCGGAGGGTTGCTATAGAATTGAAGTAGTGTGCTGCCAAGTAGCAATGCCTTTGTGGATAAAATAGTTTTATTTTATTCTTTTGTGCCAACAAAAAAGACATCAAAATTGTAAAAGTAACTTTACTATAATATTAATGAATTCTATTGAATTCTACATTTTCATTACAATTTTTCTGAGGATGAAATCTACTTTTTAGTTTTGCAAATAATTTTCATGTTTGGAACGTCTCATGTATGGCTGTTTGTCACAGTCATATCATAACCAAGACTTGAATAAGAGCTTGCACTCATTAGTATAAGATTTTACTTTTAATTCTTCTGCCAATATCACTTGCATCCTTTGCCTGATCTTTTTCTTGATTTACTGAATCTTAGTTTCATTGTATTATTTTCTTTTTCTATTCCTCACTCCTTTTTTTTCCCTACAATCTTTTTTTAATCTTAGCTCATTTCTTCTACTAATTCCTGTGTTTCCTAATCGTGTCCCACTTTCTCACCCTTTTGAATCAGGTAACCAGAGCAGAATCAGAATCAGTTTGGTAACCAGAGCAATTCTCTGTGGAAACAACAGATAAGAGAAAGAACAAAGGAAATTTATGGAAAGGGCTTTTCTTTTGCGTGATGTTTAGCCCTTCAAAGGTCAGTGGACCTGATGTCCATGCAGTTAGGATGGAAAACCTTTGATAGTCCAGAAATTTGGCAAGCTGCTGCGATGCAACTCCAAACCTTGTTTCAAAGAAAGATATGAAAAAGAATTCAGGATAATTGATAAGCATATTTGTAAACATTTTAATACATATTTTTACATGGAGACCCTGAAACTGTATAAAATATTTCTACTTTGAGAAAAATGCTCTCTACACTTGCTCCTACTGGCATGCACATTTAAGTTGTGACTATTTACTGTAATGTGAAGAAAATACTCAGAGGCTCAATGAATTAAATTGTCATTGAGAGGGAGAAGAATGATAAAGGAATAAAAAAGTTGCCATCTGAACTCTCTGTGAGTTAACTAGCCTCAGTACTGCTAAACTTTGCTACTATTGCTACATATAAAACTGTCATTTTTATTAACATTATGTGTAATGCTTTGCAATGTCATTCTGCCTAGAGACAAATATATATGAGTTTATAAACAGGTAATTCTGTTTTGTTATGATTTAGTTTTTGTAAGAAACTCACCTTCTTGCAACACTGATGACATCAAGAGGAATTACTGTAGAATTCAAAGGCACTGCATCTCTGTTGACAGTTTCAGCAGTGTATAATGTTTAATTTTTAATCTGATGAGCTATATGTGTGGCTAATGTGGTTTGCATTTAAAGTCATTGGTACTCATTTATCATGCTGAAAATTTGAAATAAACTTTGGGTTTCAAAACAGTAAAATAAACACCAGCTTGAAATGTTAATTAGAGAATAAATAGTTAATCTAATCCAACTTGGAAATAGTATAGAATAGTTGCCAGTATTTTTGAATCTTTCACTGTGACAAACATGGGTCTGTTGACACCAAAACAATGATGAGAATGATTCACACTTTTAACAATGGAATCTGAATTATAATGACAGTAATTTTACATGAGTATAAAGATGTATTTGCAGCTTGAGTACAGAAAATAAATATTATCAGGCCTCAAAATACAAATTTTTATGAATGATTTTACATACTGATATGAACAAAAACTTCAACCTAGGTTCACAAATATTCTTTTCTTATTTATTTTAATTTCACATTGCTAGTGGAAAGGGAGATCAACCCAACAGGTTAAATGTAAAGACTTAGGTTTAGTATTAAACTTATGATTGGTCATATGAAAAATACAGTAAGATTTGTTCAAAAGCTGAAAGGATGGCATTCTTTAATCAAAGCAAGTGCAAAACAAGAGTAGAACAACGCTCTTCTATTGCTGAGATTCAAGATTTCTTGAAGACAAGTGTGATATGAATGACCATTTTCCCCTTCACTTGAGTTCTGGCCATTCACTTTTGCTGCATGCCTCAAGTAGGTTTTTCACAGCATTATGCAAGAGGTGTCTGCTTCAAAAACTCATGTAAACCTGGAGCGAGTTACTTTTTCACAACAACAACCTTTATGATTTTCTGATGAAACAGCTGAGCCTAATACTATGCTTTGTTAGTCCTGGAAAGCTGTTGTTGTCAGTATTTTGAGGCAAGTAGACAAAAAATATCTTTTGAAGTACATGAACAGCTTAAGCTTTTTGACAATAACATGCTCTTATAAAGTGATAGTTTTTACCTTGCAGGGACTAGAGAAAGTATTTTGGATCTCACACCACTAATTAGGTGTTGAGAACTGACAGCTGTATTATTAGTGGGCAGTATATACTTGTAGTTTCTTGGCTTGGTTTCCTCCTTGTGCTACTCCTAAGTCTGACCTAGGAGAGTTTTGTGCTCAGAAGTGCTTATGAGTTTGTCATAGACACTCATTTTTATTTGCTTGTCAAAGAGTAGCAGGTTTGAATCAAATGTAAGTCATAAGATGTCTCATTCCTCCAACCAATCCCAGATACATCTAAGCAACCCTATCTGTTTGCATTTTCAGTTAAGTGAGTTTTATGATTTTTAGAGCCCAATTTAACTAGACAAAGAGTCCAAAGGCAGATATGTGATTGGAAACATAATTGTTATTTAAAGTAATGTCTTGAAATACAACTTTCTGAAATTTATATCTTACCAGAATGTGCTTACAGTCTTCATTCTGAAGTAAGATGTCCAATGGGAAAATACTGACAGCTGAGCTATAAACAAGACAGGCATGCAAATAGAGTAAAATAATACATAAAATAGAAAAAATATCTCAATTTTTATGCTTTAAAATTTTCCTTCTATTTTTGTTAGCTTTTTATCAGAGATCAGTTCATCTGAATTTTCTTAAAACCCCCTCAATTTAAAATTACTTATTTATCTCTATGCCTATTTCTTCTATTTCTCTTTTCTGCCTATGAAGAGACTCGAGTGATTAATTCAGATATACGCAACTAATTGTTAGCTGCCCAAGTAAAGGCAGGTGGTTTTCATCTATTTTATCTTAAAAAGAGAAAATGCCCTTATTTTTTAACAATATACAGAATAATATGAAGTAACAAAACATATACGAGTGTCTATATTTTTCTTTCTAGCTAAAGAAGAATTTTGCTCATTTTTTTACTTAAGTCATATTCTGCTCTATGAAACTTTTGGATCTATGAATGAAACTAAAACAATGAAATTTGGCATTTTTAATAGTTTGGAGGATTGGAGAGGTGTTCTATGTGACTTAAAATAATATTTTTGTTTTATACTTAAAGAATTAAAATGGATGTTGTCTGGAAGATCTAATGGTGTGGAGGAAAAAAATTAATACATATATTGTCATTATGGCTATTTAAATTCCTCACCTCATCTAAATAGCACAGGAAAACAAGATGCTGAATAAAACCACCAGGTCATCAATTTAACAGTTCTGCTCAGAGTCTTTACAAATTAGGCAAATATTTAAGAAAACTTATTTTGTCCATCCACCTACAAGCATTCAAAACCCAGAGAGTTCAAAATGCATGAGAGAAAGGAAAAAATTAAGTAACTAAAGTACAAGAAATAAGCATCTGATTTAATCCATTGTGAATGGGAATATAGAAGTTTTATCTCAGGTAAGAATTTTTCTTTGGGGTAACTGTTTTCCAAACAAAGGTTCATAGATAATTTAGAGTAAAGAATAAGAGAAAAAAGTATTAGAATATACCTAAAATGTTAGGAGGTCATGGGAACCTCATGCAGTTCAACAAGACTGCGTGCAAGGTTGGTGTTAACCCAACTCAGATATCAATAAAGATCAAGAGCAGCCCTTCCAAGGACGTGGGGGAGCTGGTGGGTGAGAGACTGAACAGGAGCTGGCCACATGCACTCCCAGCCCAGAGAACCAACTGCACCCTGGGATGTATCAAAAGAACTGTGGTCAGCAGGTCAAGAGAGGTGATTCTTTGCTCGTACTCCACCCTGATGAGACCCCACCTGGAGTACTGCATCCAGTTCTGGGAATAGCAACATAAGCACCTGGACCTGTTGCAGCAGGTCCAGAGGAGCATCACAAGGAGGATCAGAGGACCAAAACACCTCCCTTGTGAAGACAGGCTGAGAGAGTTGGGGTTGCTCAGCCTGGAGAAAAGAAGGCTTTGGAGAGGCCTGAGTGTGTCCTATGACTATTTAAAGAGGGTTTATTAAAAAATGGGGATAAACTTTTGTCGTGGTTTGATCCTGGACAAATGCCAGGCACCTATGACATCTGGTTTCTCTGCTCTTCCCTGAGACAGCTGTGCAGAGGAGAGGGGAAAAAAAATTTTAAACACACACAGGGCTCTTGAGTTGAGGTAAGTAACTGGGGAGGACGCACTGAAGGCAAAACAAGCTGAGAACTTAAAGATGCAAAGTGATTTATTGCTAACCTAACCTTAAACAGAGTCAGAGGAGGCAAATAAGAAATATTTTTCATTTGCCTCCTCTGACTCTGTTTAGGGTTAGGTTAGCAAAAAATCACTTTGCAACTTTTAAGTTTTCAGTCTGTTTTGCCTTCAGTGCGTTCTCCCCAGTTACTTATCTCAACTCATGAGCTCTTTGTGTGTGTGTGTGTGTGTGTGTGTGTGTGTGTGTGTGTGTGTCTAACAGTTGTTTTTTCCTCTCCTCTGTACAGCTGCATAGGACAGAGTGGACAGAGCAGATGCCATAGGTGCCTGGCATTTGGCCAGGGTCAAACCATGACAACCTTCTAGCATGGCCTATTGCTGTAGGACAAAGGATGATGGTTTTAAACTAAAAGAGGGTATAATTAGACTAGATTTAAGGAAGACATTTTTTGACATCAAAGTGGTGAAACACTGGAACCGATTGCCCAAAGTGGTGGTAGATATTCCATCCCTGGAAACATTCAAGGTCAAGCTGGACAGGGCTCTGACCAATATGATCTAATGGAAAATGTCTCTTCTCGCTACATGGGGGTTGGACTAGCTGACCTTTAGTGCTCCCTTCCAACCCAAACCATTCTATCTTTCTGTGAGTCTATGATAATGCTGGATCAATAGGATTTACTAGTATAAGATATCATATCTGAGAAGGATGAATATAATTTAAAATATTTCTTGTCTGCCTCACAGGATTCATGCCTTGGTAGTTAATTGTGCCACCAGAGCAGGAAAATTAATGATGACTTTTGCTTGGGAAATCATATTCCTTAAAGTAGAAAATACCCTCCACAATGCAGTGTTTTTATTGTTTAGTCAATTAAATAATGTAATGTTTTAATATAACTCCTGTGAATTTTCAGATTTCACCAGTGACATTATTGTTATCCCATGAGTCCTCAAAGGTAATCAAAGAAAAGTTATTCTTGATTTGGGAAAAGAAAAAAAGAAAAAGCTGTTTAATGAAGTTTTCAAACTTCATATTTTATTCATAATTTCTTCATATCCACAAATCATTTTGATTTAGAATGCATTGAAATACTTCATTAATTAATTCCCTGATTTTAGAGACATTTCATAATAGATAATCACATTTTTACACTGAATTCTTAGAACTGTAAATCATCAGAGCCAATGCAAAATGCAGTAGAGTTAACAACAACAATCAAAGCAAAATAAAAAAAGAAACATACTGCATTCTGTGATTGATACTGTAATTTTTTCAACTGAGGCCTCAGGCGCTTTCAATTATACCCCACTCCCCTAGCTTTTCAGGTCCCATATTTCAAGAATACAAATGCATGAGCAGCAAAATTTTCCCACCTCAGGTAGGAGAGCTAAGTGAAGTATTTCATATATTCTGTATTCCCAGAAAATCTCTGAACTATTGGCCAAGTTCCACAGCCACCAAGAGGAAGCACCATCTCCTCAAACTTGTATGTGAAGGACAAGAGGACCAGAAGAGAGTGAATTTGAATTCACAACTCTATCCTGCATTTCAGGCTGTATGTGGGTAATGGTCTTTCCTCTACAGCCCCTATCAGCTTGTGTGAAATGTCATGGTTTGCCTAAAGGAAGGAAGTTTTTTACTGTTTGCCAACGCCTACAAGAGCCAGCCCTTCCAAGAACAGACTGCTGTGGAAAACAGTGAAGAAACACCTGCTGATATCCACAGAAAAATCCACCCAGCCCTACCTCAGAGAATGGGTAGCAATCTGGAGCATATGGTCCTGTGAGAAGAGCCCACTGAAGATGCCTTATATCACATTGAATTCCCACCAAGAAGGGCAAAGGACTGGGGGGGAAAGGAGAAGTCTTTGTGGAATGGTCTTGCACTCTAAATGCACTAAATATCTCTCTTTACTATTAGTCCTTAACCACTAGAATGAAAGGTTCTATTAAATTAAGAAATGAAGGACAGAATAAAAGAAGACAAATCAGTTTATTCCCTGTGACATTATGACAGAAATTTTGTAAACTACATTTGAAGTCCCAACAGCAATTTCATATTTCAATGCTACAGCTGTCCTGTCAGCAGCAGTTAACTGCCCATTATTAGCACACATTTCCAGATTGGGAAAAAAACCTCAAACCCTTAGGTTTTCAGAAGTCAAAGTTATAAGCAATTAAAGGTGAGAAAGCTTTCCCTTTTTTTTTTTTTTTTTGATGGAGTCCACAACAAAATGAAGCATTATTATTTTTATAGAAAAACATAAAATATAAAAATATTCTATTGTATTGTATTCTATACAGGAAGAATAAGTGAAGATTCATTGGCAAAATATTTCTGATCCTTAATAATTACAGTCATTCACTCTATGTACAACTAGACAATTAACAGGGATTTTTGAAGATTCATTGGCAAAATGTTTCTCATTCTTAATAATTACAGTCATTCACTCTATGTACAACTAGACAATTAACAGGGATTTTTGCTGGCTTCCTATTTTGATGAGCCAACAAACATGCCCATTTAATTTCACTTCACTTCCATGACTTCAAGGTGAGCTGCATTCCCCACTAGTGTATTTTTTACTTCCTTCAACTTCATTATATTGGAGAAATAACAGAAGCAAAGTCTGTCATTTCATTGGTGCATCTGAAGTTGTTTTAGAGGTGTCAAACAATATCAGGCTCGGGCATTTCTGTTCTTCCAAATATTTCCCACCCTTGTCCTGAAACTATTGCCTACGTGCTGAATCCTTGTCTCATCCTCTGGCTAATAGAAAAGCAGTTGCTGCAGCGTGTGGCTGCTCACACTCTTCTCTCTGGCTGCTGACAGAAACTTGCGATGAGTTCAATGAGATGGGTTAGAGTTCCTACATCTGGAAGTCTAGAGCTGGTCACATCAGATGGTGTCAAAATTATTGAGAAGCTGAACACATGATCAATGTAGGATTGCAGTGTCCTCCTTTTATCAGTGATGTTACACGTGGTTGTGATTAGGTCATACGCGCCTTTCTTCTCTCTGAATCCGCCCTTTAACTTCATGTGATCCTTCATCATCTGGACAAGGACTTTGTTCTTAGGCAGAATCTGGAAGATGTTATGACTGTAATAACACTTTGTTATGCTGTCTTTTCTTTGTTGAGGGCAAAAAGATTACCTTTGTCCCCTTATTTCTTTGACTATCCTGACATCAGTGCAAATTTCTCACATGAGATCAGCTCTGATCACCAATTGCTCTTATCGGTTCTCATAACACATTAGCTACTGCTGCTCCTTTTTTAAGGATAAGCACATACTTGGTTCCTCTTACTGAGCTAATAGCTCTCACTCATGTCTTTTTGTCATCATCCAATGTGGGGAATAGCTCTGATGAAGGATGTGGACTGATGCATTCAGCAAGATGTTTAATATTAGTAACTTTAAACACCGAGACCATCCTAAAGCCTAAAACCTGCCACAGATTTATGAATTACCTGGTTCACCATATTCATGCAATGAGAAATCATTACCATTACCCAAAATTGTCTAGCACATTATTTCTGATGGCAAAAAGGAAAAAAAGTTATATGAGAATTGATAGGAAAATGTAATTATCCAAAGAAGTGCATTATTTTTGTTATTAAACTATGGACTGGATTCTGAACCCATCCTATTTATTGGTTGGTTGTGACATTGTCACTCCAGTAAGCAGGAAAAAAATAACTCTTCAAAGTGGTGAAATGAGAGAAAGCTGCATGTAGCTATTCTTTTTCCAAGGATCTGATATGCCTTCTGGTATGGTTATATTATCTTGTGTTACTTTGAACTTGGTGTGGAGAGATGGCTGGGAGTAAAATTAGAGGAAACTGTGATGTTGTATTCATATGCTAGCAGAAGTTATGGCAGTACAGCAATTATAGGGTAAAATGCATCTGCTCCTCCCCAGATGGAATGCAGTTGCTGTGCTCGAAACATATTCTATGATGAATCCCCACAGTTTAACCTACTACTTTAACCACCTGCTAAGGTGGATGGAAAGGAAGGTGGAGTAGAGTGGAAGCACCGTGGCCAAGTTCTGTTGAAATCCTTTCAGGGAAGGGAATTTGGTGGGACTTTGAAGCTGATAAACCACATAGCATCTGGCAAACAAGGAAGATAGCAGATGTCTTGCTGCTGAGCCAACAACTTTCCTCAGACAAACCTGGTTTATTCTAACCTAATTGCAATATTAACACACTTCCATCCCAAAGCTACCCACTGCCAACCTACAACCACCCTTCACTGAGCATGTGCTCTAGTTTTATTGACTGTGTCTTTAGGAGTGAAGCATGAGAATTTTACACCAACCAGTAAAAAAAGCATTACTAGAGTCCCTCAAGCTCCACCTAAACATACAGAAATAGCATAAAAGGAAGTTGAGAATGGGGAAAAGACTCTATTGTAACTACTGGAATCAGTCAATGGGATGAACCTCTTTTCCCTTCCATAGACACATCTATTGGGTAAGAACTACTTTACACACACTGAATACTTTTATTGTGTATTAGAGCTTCTCTGTGCATTGCCTTGAATTTACTTTTGCAGTCAGATACTATCACTGGCAATCCTTGAACCTTAACCTGTCACATTTATATACTAATAAAGAGTGATACCCCGTAAACTGTTAGTGCAAATCCTTCACAGGCATTAACAGCTGCCAGCAGTGGGCAACATTTTCAAATATGTTTCAAATTCAAAAAGCAATTTATCTGTGTTTTTAGATAACTTCTTTGCAGGGGTGCCTCAAATTTGTGGTTTGTACATAGCTGCCACAACTGAGTAATTATGGTGCAAGAACTACACTACTCCTAGCAGGAGCCCTAGTTTGTGAATTGTCAACATTTCCTTGAAGTGGTGTCAGTTGTGATGCACGAAACAAACAAATGTTCAATAAAAATTGTTTTATGCTGTAATTTTAAGCAAGTAGGGCACCGTATTTGCATTCTTTATGAATGATGAACTACTTCCTAATCCATTAGCAAATGAAGAAACATGTCTAGCAGGAATAAATATTTTAAATAGTCCAACCTAAATGACATGAACACAGAGGTATTTCTTTGGGTATTTTTTTAAAGCTATCCTATTGCACTCTTAGTTCAATTATCTTAATTTGTAATTAATCTTGGAATACCAGGAAAACTCCACAGGTCTGGAAGACCCTTACACTGAAGGAAAAAAAAGGAATGACTAGCTATGAGTTGAATTCAGAAATAATTTAAATGAGAGCTTAGGTAGAAAGGTTTAACATTGAGCTTAAGTAGTGATAAAGTGATATGGTAGAACTGGAATGGCTTTGGTGAGAGCAATAAAACAAAATCCCAACCAGAGGCAGCCATGGGTGGTGTTCCTGGTTTCCCTCTCCCTCACAGCTGGCTGCCTGCACTTCAAAGTCCAGCTGTCCTCCTGGCTTGAACTAACACAGGTAGGGAATGATCCACCCAACATATATCTTCAGGTCTTTCTTGTAGATATGTTTCTGTTAAGCATGATAGTTTGGATTCATTATAGGTGTAACTGAAAAAAAGTTTAAAGAGATGGGATATATGAGAAGTCATATTAGATGATTTAATAGTCTCTTTTGGGCTTTAAACTTGATGTTATGAGACTATGATTGTTTTCTTATGACCCATGTGGAAGGAATTTAGCCCATTAGTGCAAACTGCAAGTATCTCCTGTGGATCCTCCTAGTCATATTCACCACCTTCTACCGGAATGTGCAAGGCCATTGAAGTCTTGTATTTTCTTACTAGAAGGTATTTATAGACTAACAAATGCACCTGCAGAAGAAGGACTTGATAAAATAAATTAGGCATAACAGGTTTTAATATGTCTGTGTGAAACCCATATGTCATTGTAAATACACTAATTTCAGATTTTTAAATTCTTATTTACAGCTGTATTGATCTAACAGGAAATGAAAGTGTGAGCAAAGAGGTCTTCCTCACAGACAAGAACTAGAGGAGTCAGATATTCATGTGGCCTTTTTCTCTTAACTTACCAGGGCTTTTACATGGAGGAGGTCAAATGTTCTTCAGCCAGATGTAACTTTCTTCCTTCTGTAGAGCTCAGACTACGTCATGCCCTGAGAAAATATCTCTAGCCATGTGGAAATGATTTCCATGGAAGAAACAAGGGGAAGGTGAAGATGACCAGCTGACTGGGAGCCACGTGTGTGAATCTGAGGGGAAGCAGAACTTCCTGAGGTCTCTCAACTGTCCCTTTAGGGGTTGCTTTATTGAAAAACAGAGTAAGTGAAGAGAATTATACATGGAAAATTTTGCAGAGGACTACAAGGGTTACTCACACCTCCTGCCTGACTGTTCCTGTGAATTTTTGCATAGTGAATTGTGGCAGAGGAAACTGGGAAGAAATCTCTACAGATTACTCCATTTAGTCACTAATACTTCCAGAAGCAGCCTAGACTGAGAGAGACCAGAGGGAAAGGCTGGGGGATGTACCTGCAGTACTGCAAGATCCAGCTTTCTCTAAGAGGAAAAAAAGAAATTTAAAACAAAAAGAAAGACTGCATATTAATGAATGTCCAAGACAAAATTTGCTCTATGTGGTGGATGAACATCTTGTTAAAATAAGACCCTCAGATGGGCAGAATTTGGAGATGTGTCCCTAGGAGCCTTTGTTTGCTGAAGTAATAGGAGAACCAATGAGAAAAACTAAAAAAGTACAAACTACATGTTAATTGTCCTCTTTTAAGAGATTTGACATTTTTTCTGGATTCTCCTAACATTAGACAATATATTAAACAATATGTTAGGTTAATTCATGCAGTGTAAGTAACCTGAGAAACATGGAAATATTACAGTTCCATCTAAAAGTTAAAAAAAATTTTTACTGGGAGAGTCTCTTTTTTATCTATGTGAAAACACAGCTTAGCATTGCTACCAGTCAGGAAAGGACTAGCAAATAATTTACTTTTTCATTTGTGGCAGTTTGTGATAAATGTATTTACAATGTGTTGTCCAGAGCTCCTTACCAAACTAAGTTTCAGGCCACACCAATTTGTCATTACAGTGCTCTCTCTATATGATAGCTTCTTGAAAAGTTGGTTTCTGGTCATTTAGAGCATACTGTATTACATGTGACAAGAACAATTCATGACATAGATTTCAATACTTCTCCAAAAGGTTCTGAAAATGTAATGCTCTGGATTCTCTTCTGCAGCTACTCAGAAGACAATCGAGGCAAAAATATGAAGAAAAGTCTAATGATCTAAATTAAATAATGACTCTTTCACCAACATAAATACCTCCATAAGTTAAAAGAAATGAGAAAGCATAAACTAATTTGTACTATTCCTACAAAATATTTCTGTAATTTTCTGGTAGTATAATTGATTTGAATTAGTATAATTTTGAAAACCTTTCTAAGTATTCTGAATTTATCAAGTGTGATTTACAGCTACTCCTGTGTGCAGAAGCCTTACTTATATGGAGCTGAAATACTTGGTTTAATAGAAAACTATTGCTCATGTCAAGCAATAGAAAACATAAAGATGTTTAAAGGTTTTAATGGACTTCCTCAAAGTAGCAATATATCAAACACTAAAAATTATAAATATGTTCACAAACAGATAGCAAAGATTTGTTAAAAACATATTACATTTTTCTCTTTAGAACAACTACAAATGTTACAAGCTGTATTCACCTTTTCCTAAGTGTCCAGAATTATTTCCTGATCTCATTAGCTTTGTACATTTTAAACTTTTTTAAAATACAGTTATTTTTCCATGTTAAGAAACCTTACTCAAATGTTTTGTTCAATTAATTTTTTTTGTACATTTAAATAGATAACGTTTTTTCATTAAATCATTGTTTCCATGTTTTAGCAAGATTTTTGAACTTTCATTACTATTATGGAAGTGATACTTAGATTTTTGTCACAATCTTTCTCACTCATATTTATGAAAAAAATGGTGGACTATTTAGCATAGTACACAAATCAAACAACTCCTCCATAACCATGTAATTTTCTCAAATTTATTGCTTACCGGTGTTTGAACAATGCTTGGCAATCATTCCCCAGATTACTTCCACATATTGTCTGGAATATTTTTAGGGACTGTGACAATTAACCACAAGTTGGTTTTTTAAAATTTTTTTTGGGTTTAATTCAAACTTATCTGTTCATTGATTAAATTGCTTTCTACTTACAATATTCTCTGTTCAAAAAAAATCCACTATGCAATGAGTTTTATTATTTCTGTTACCCTATTTCTATTTAAACTAAATTATTTGAAACTGATATTCACAAATAGATAAAATGTGGTAGTTTGTGATAATAAGTTCTTAATAATGTGCATTTGAGATAACTATGCTGGTAATGAATAGGACAGCCATGAATTAACTATGTAAGACAACTAAACCAAATTAAAGAAACATTCTTTATGATGCTGCTGCTTTTCTCAGGAGTTGAGGGTGTCTGTTGTCATTGGCTGGTTTGCAAAGAAAATATATGGGGAACTATCTCATCTAACTGAACAGGAACAATAGATAGCAATTGCACAGCTACTTATTTAAGGGAACTTGAATTCCCTGAATTTAGCATAGGCTTGTGACATTTCTCTACTTTGTTCCAACAGAAGAAGCAACCCAAAACCCAAAGCATCTCTAGTTCAGGGAGAGAAATACCAAGTAATACCTTTCTACAAATAGGACTGAATTGCCATTGTACAGCTCCTTTAGCTCATTGTAAATTTTAAATGTTCTTAATGATCTGCTAGTCCTTGACTGAGGCATTGTTTTCCTTCCTGTCTTTGATTATTGCCTTTTTTTCTGTTTGCCATACTTCTGTGTGTAGTAATATGAATATCATTTTTAGTGTCGCTTTTTTTATTTTTCCTTAGGCTACTTTGTGTCTTTAAGCAATGAAACTGCTTTCTTCAATTATTTGTCCTAAAGAATAAGCAAATTTCTTTTTAACAAACTTCTTTTGAACAGTTTACAGTTTCCATTTGCATTTTTACCTGATGTCTAAGATGTTTCTGAGCAAAGTTTCTGTCCTTGATAAGCTACCCTTTTCAAAATCCCAAATGTATATAATAAACCCATAATATACTCCATTTCCACACATGCTCATATACTGAGTAAAATATAAAATAGAGCAGTAGAGAGATCTTGTACAAATACACACCTCGTTGAATATGCTTTTTTTAAGCCTAAAATTGGTCTTTTTATTACAGAGGTTTCCATGACAAGCACGTATTAACAGAGTGAAATCTCTGCAATATTATAGCAGACTTCACCATGAAAGCCATAGGCCAGCTTTTCTCTTGGTCCTTTCTCACTTGATCTCACCAAGATGATCAATTGTATCAGTCATCAATGGTTCAGAATTATGGAGATTTTTTTTTAAGGGGGTAATTTTTTTCTTTCTAGTTCTTCTTCATTGCTTCTCCATTTTGAAGGGGGGACCATGGACTTTAAGCAAGGGGTAACATTTTTAATCAGTCTATGCCATTAACTGCCCTGCTGCATTACATAGGCATGCTATTTGCTGATATGTTCATCTGTTTCATTAGCTGAGACACAGATTTTAATTGTCATCTTTATGTTTCAGGAGCAATTAGCAGCCACTAACATCAGAGACAATTTTTTGAGAATTATAGAATGTGCTTAGTTAGAAAAGACCCATCAGGATCATCAAGTTCAAGTCCAACTCCTGTCCCTGCACAGGACACCCCAAGAGTCACACTGAGGGCGTTGTCCAAACACTTCCTGAACTCTGTCAACACAGAACACCACAGGCTGGTGCTGCGACCACTTCCCTGGGGAGTCTGTTCCAGTGACCAAACACCCTCTGGGTGAAGAACTTTTTTCTAATATCCAACCTAAACCTCCCCTGATACAACTTCAGGCCATTCCCTTGGGTCCTGTCACTGGTCATGAGAATGAAAACTGGTACCTGTGCCTCTGCTTCTCTTCCTGAGGATGTTAAAGACTGCAATGAGGTCTCCTCTCAATCTCCTCTCCTCCAGGCTGAGCAGACCAAGTGATCTCAGGCTTTCCTCATTCAGCTTCCCCTCAAGGCCCTTCACCATCTTCATTGCTCTCCTTTGGATGCTCTCCAACAGCTTTATGTCCTTACATTGTGGCACCCAAAGCTGCCCCTACTGCTGGAGGTGAGGCTGCCCCAGAGCAGAGCAGAGCAGAGCAGGACAATTCCTTCCCTTGCCCAGCTGGCAATGCTGTGCCTGATGCACCCCAGGACATGCTTGACCCTCCTGGCTGCCAGGGCACTGCTGACTCATGTTCAACTGTCCCTCAAACAGGACCTTCTGGTGAATATTTACATGACAGCTTAACTCAGACAGTGGACAATCATCTTGTGCATCTCATCATATGGTGTTTGAGAAGCTGAAGCTTACATCAAGCATAATGAACTTCTCCAGACTTTTTGTAGGGGAAAAATGTGTGGCTTCTAACTAAATTGTGTGACTTAGTAAGTTGTTGTTTTGTGCATTCTTTTTAATGTCTGCTAAAAAAAAGGGCTTGATTGTTATTTTGGTTCAAATCAGAAAGTAGAATAAATCCAGGGATACAACACTGGGTAATGGCCTTTCTAATCAAGCCTCTGTTTGGCTACTGCATCCCAGTATTTGTGTCCCTGGAGACAGGAGTTACTGGTGCACAGTATACAGTGAATAAACATCATTACAATGCTTCAGATTTTATTCTCAGTTTAATTGCTTGAGTTTATGTACCTGTCACTTGCCACTGCATCGAAGTACTCCGGGTTTCAGACCTGGAGGTGAAATTTGTTTTTTAGTGAGCAATAAAGACTTGCAAGCTGCACAAAATAAGTTGTATCTCATTAAATGATCCAGAAGGCTTTCAGAATTCCATAGTGGAACACTGTCGCTGTTGAGCCGCTAGCAGAGAGAAGAATCCAGATCTCAGTGGCAAGAAGGAAAAGGCCTTTATTGTTTTGATTTCATCATATATATAGAGTTTTCAAAAGTCACCCAGATTGGTCAGTCAAAAACCTCCCCCTAGGCCTGATTGGCCAGGTCTGCACCGTCCAAGTCTTGGGACACTGTTTTTAATAACATCCAAACCTTATCTTTATTTATAAAACACAAAAGGATTTCTCATGGGAAAGACCTGTGATAGCCACATGTTTCTGCTGGTTTTATCCATAAAATAAAATATATTTATTCAAAAATAGATTCTGATGCATTGTCAAATTTCAAGGATGGAAGACAGTTCTTTAAATGAACATGTTTCCAAAAGTAGAATGAGGAAGATCAAAATTCAGCCTCTGCCCAGGAAATGTTCAGATTTCTCTTTCTCTCTGCAACCTTTCCCTTGTCCTCCAGGGATATCTTAGATTCAGCATAAAGTATTGATATTTTACAAAAGAAAAGTAAAAAGTCATAATCCTTAAATTTTCTGTCAAAGATGTTGTGGAGAATAAGTCCCAGAATGCTAAAAAGTAAAGTAAGGATTTTTTTTTATTAAATAGACATATCAAAAAAAAATCACCAAGTTTGCAAAAATGAAAAAAGGGAGAGACATTTTTGTCACTAAAAAAAAAAGTCAGTAATATTGTTGTGAAGTATTCTTTAAATGGACCACTTAACTTCCCTTAATTTGGTCAACGTAGTGTTAAAATTATTTCTTCAGACTTCCTGCAAAAGCAAGAATTGGTTTCAGTTATTTAAGTTGAAATATCTATACTACTTGCTTGGAATAGTAATGGAGGATGTCAAAGGGCATTCCTAAAGCTCAAACAAGCATTAATAACACCTTCAATATTCTTGCACACAGATTTAAACTCTTCGTTTGAAATCTTTATGGAAGCCAGAAAACTTGGTCTTGGAACCATTCTTACTCAGACCCTGGAGGGTGAAGAGAAGATCATTACACATATTCCCAGTCTGCTGACTTAAGTGGAATGAAATTATGTAGTCTTTAAAGCAATAGAAGCACCATTTACAGTCAGGGCCCTGCAGCACTGTGACCTTCTTTCTCTAAGCTGTAGTTATTGGCAATGCCAGTATGAGACCCACAGCTTAGACTCCACCTTCTCTCCTCATTACAAATGACCTTCTTTGTAGTCCTGGGCCCTCCATGTTTTTGACAGAGGTGCCACACAGCCAACTGCACAGAGCAAGGAAGAAAGAAGAAGAATACACCACGTTTGCAGAAGGTGTATTTAAAAGTCACCCCTACATGTCAGTCAGAGTAAAGCAGAAATTTCTTGTTCTGTGCCCAAACCCATATACAACAACCTGAGCAGCTTACCACAAAAAAACTTCCAGTTTAAAATATTAGGAAAATATTAAAAAGAAAGACTTGACACTGGAAATTTATTTTCTTTAATGTTATAAAACCCCCTTTTTTTTCTATGAAACTACTCATTTTAGCTGCTGTTCATTCATCAGTGTCTCTGTGGTTTAAATATGGATGAAGCTCTTCTTTCATCTTGTGAGTTAAATTTTAGATGCATAAACAGGACAATGAGAGAATTTTGTGTTTTCCAAAGACTGCCTAGAAGATTGTGTTTCCAGGGGTTTTAGTCTTGCACCTTTCTCAGATGGAAAAGTCAGATAATCTGCCTACCCCTAAAAAATTTCCCTGATCATAAAGACTTAGTGATTACCCTCACACAGGCAAAATTTACTCATAATAGCCTAATGGCATCTACTAAACCAGGAGTCAGGCTTTGACTTTTTGTTTTAATTTAGGCTGGCATTTTTATAATTGCTAGTGGCTTAAGGCTCTTTGTTTGCCAACAAAGGTGCCTAAACCAAATTGTCTACAGTGTCAAGCAGATAGAATTTGAACAGGCATTAATGGAAGATGTAGATCTTCCAGACTTTCAAATTCAATCTTGAACGGGATATTTTCAAATTTTAAAATTGTACCAACATATTTGAAAAATTTTGCTTCTATTTCCAATTATATGGCTATGAAAGTGAGCTCTGTAAATTGTAAATTGACACTATACTGAAGATTTTATGGCCAGATAGGTCCACTAGCTCTTTAAGAAGTAACTTCTCTTAGGCTGAAATCTCTAATTATGGACTCTTACAAAAATTACTGTCAGACTAGCCAGAAATCAAGCAGCTAACAAGCCTTTATACATCTTCAGGGGCTGTGCAGAAACCACACAACAGAGACTGAAGAAAGTATAATATATACAATATGAATTATGGGGAGATCACATTACCTGGGTGTTTTCAAACATTCTTGATTCGTGTTAAGTCTGCTTAGTGTTTAAAAACTTTGGGATGAGATTCCTATCACCTAAATTCATGCAATGCACAGTTTCTAGGGTTTCATTTGTAGCGACACTTGAACTAGGAATTTAATCTGTACCATAGCATCTTTTCCCAGTAATGTTAACTTCTCACCAGTTTGCTTGTACCTTAGAACAGCAATTTCCCATTATGATTTTTGATGTCACAAAGAGTGGTATAGAATGGTGTTTTTCTATTAGCTAAGTAGAAATGTATGAGAAAAATTCCAATTGAGTAAATCCAGTTTCTATCTGCTGAATATCTACTCTGAGATGTTAATTTCCAATTACATTTGTCCTTGGTAGCACATCATAAACTCATGAGTACTTGTAGCCACTTTCATATATGTATATATATGATACCAGAAAACAGCAACTGTTTCAATACTGTTTTGTAGTTGCAGCAGGGAGTTTATTTTATAAAATAAGTAAGAAAAGTATAGCTTTAAAAAAATAGACCTGTTTTCATTGTTAAGTGCCTTTTTTGCCACTGCATATAGTAAAATAACTGTGAAATTTCCTTTGATGTTAATTTGAAACTGTTGAATGTCTTGTTATATTGTTCCAGAGTTAAATACTCAAACATTGTGCTAATAATGCACCCCAAGATCCATATCTTCTGATTGTATTGAAGTTTTCTCAGCAGTTATTTCCCTTAAGGAGCCTCTAATATGATAGATGCTTTTAAAGGATGCATATAGAATGAGGGAATCTCAAATACTTAATGCCAGAAAGAGAACCTTATTACAGCCAGAGCCTGGGCTGAACATCTTATGTCTTAGAAAAAAAAGATTCTGAAATTTTCCAGGTTTTTAACTGTGCTCCGACTTGCAAGACAAGGCTAAGGAATCTACACATCTTAATCAGGAAATGTTATAGTTATCTGTAGAAGATGAGCTTGAAGTAATAGGAGCACTTACTGTAGAAAATGTGGTTATATTTCATTTTCTGAAACCTCCTGATGTCCAGTTGATGGGGGTGGAGAAGAGACCTTGTATAGCAATAGTGCACAAGGAAAGCAATGTGTTTGCTAAGCTGATCAATACCATGATTAACTTGGCCAAGCGAAAGACTGATCAATCTTATTATTGATCAGCTTAGCAAACATATTAGAGTGCCTGTGCAGTATGGCTACACTGTGTCTATTAGTGTTTAATCAGGATATACATGCATCCACGTATTCAAATAGACTTGCAACAGATGCATACTGTCTGTTCAGAACCCAAGCAGAGAGAAATTGATCACAGGCTCTTGCACGGAAGGCAGAAAACTGGCATTAGATTTATATGTTCAAAAAAGTACATTATTTAAATACAGAATGCAAAATAAATCTTCCCTTATCACATTTTACTCAGTCTCTATGACAGATCACTGTATTTCTTTAAGCAATTCAGTTCCTATTTTGACTTTTTTTGAAAACATGTTTTAGTTCAATAAAGACATGCAAAATAGTTCTCCCGCAATGCTCCCTGAACTCTGAAACATGCTAGATTTTTTTTTTCCCCAAAGGTGATATGGCCTTAAAAGTCATATTTTAAAAACTGATGTAGCCTATGAATAAAAAAAAAAAATTGAACTGGGTTTTTATAAGCAAGGTGGTGTTATCCAGCTGAATTCAGATCTAATCAATCAGCTGTTGTTCAAGGTTAGATGTCTGTGACGATTCATTTTTTAAAGCAACTTGAGCATTTGTTTGTTTGCTGCTAAAAAAAAAGTTATTCCAAAAGTTGTGTGTTTCAGAGCTTAAATTTTAAAGACATTGTAGGACCATTTATATATGGTTTCATAACTGAAAAGATTTACAGTTTTAGACATGCTGTCTGCCCTACCCCTACCAATTATGTCTTTTCTGTTATCTGTCTCTGTCTTTCTGTTTGTCTGTCACTTTCTGTATAAAGTCAATCTACAGGGTACATGTCTGAATTGAAAAAAAAATAAAGAGTGAATTTCTCTTTCAGTATCTTATTTGTGGAGAACTTAAAGTAACTCAGAAAGTTGCTGTATTTTCCTATCTCTCTGTTCTTTCTTCTTAATTCAGCTGTTATCAAATATCATGTCCAGGCCTAGTTTCGGGAAGATGTATACAGATTTGCAGGGTAGTTGAGACTTAGTTATGGCATTTCAAGTCACATTCCTCTCAACATCTGAGGGCAGTGTAGGATCCTTGGTTTTGTAACGTGCCAATTATTACAATTAGTAGCAATATTCGGATTCTGACACAGCACCTGAAAATCTGAAGCAGCTTCACTGATAAAATCCAGAACAAATACTGATTTCAATTTTCAAATCCCAGAGTGAAGGTTCCTGGCGAAAGGACAACCATGAAGTAGGAGTGCAGTACCCATAATGCCACAAGAACTCATGACAAAAGTGCAGCCAAAAATGAAAGATGATGATTACAAGATATATTAGGCTCAGTAGCAGACATAGCAGCCCAACATATCAGCTGCTAGTCAGTCTTTCTAGTCAAATGTATACTAACACTTGGTTAAACTCTACCATGGCACTTAGTTCAGCTGTTTTCTGTAGGACTATATGAGGTATCATTACCACCTTTACAGAGGACAGAAAAGGGGAAAGGCACAAATGCCTCCTGAGGCATTCATTTTCTTGCTCTTACCAGATTGTGCCATTGTGTATGAAAACTAAAATTATTGTCTTTGAAGGAGTCACTTCACATTTTTGCCATCTGGGCCTTTAAATATCTGCATCAGAGAGCAAATCTATTATACTTCTAATGGTTTCTATTATGGGTATATACTAATTCCCTTCACGTGTTAGAGATACTTTTTTTCTGATAATGATATTTGTTTGTCTAACACAGAATTTCACGACCTTCTTTGTAGGATGTGGAAACTTATTTTAAAGCCTTTCTTTTCAGTTCCACTGTCCCTCATACGTGTTATTTACATTTACATGTGTACTGAACAGCCCATCCACATTTCCATTATTTCTTTGCAGCTGGTACTTTATTTCAACTTCTTTAAAGTCAGAGTGTGGCAGACTTGCCATCCATCATTGTCTAAGAGCTCTTAATTTGGCTACGGAGAGTGTGAAAGCAGGTTAGAATGCTGTGCTAAGTCACAAATATAGGATCAGACAAGCCTTTGCTAAGTCTCTCAGTAATTATTAGAGCTCTTTGAAACCTGCTGGCTTCAGTTTGAATGAGTTCAGGTGAAAATTGCTGGCGCTTGGTTTGTACTTTTCAAGACCTCTAGCTTTCACATCGCATTCTGAATTAATGGGAAACCAAAAATTCAGTTGAGGTGCTTTGAATGCCTGAAATAATTTCATATTGTTGTACAACATTCCGATGTCTCTCTCAGCCTCAGAACAGATAAAAGCTATTGACAGAAACAGCAGCAGAAATTAAGAAAATGCTATGATTCTCAAAACCTTAAATGGCAGGAACAGGAAAGGGAGCCACCTGGTCATGAAGAACTATCTTATCTAAACAAGATTACAGGAAGGATAATATCAGTTTGGTACTGGAGGTTCAGCCACACAGTAGCAATATCCTGAAGACTTTAACACTCTCCTGAAGAAGTCTCCTTATGCAGACTTGCAAACACCCACTGAGAGACTTACTGTGGTGCTTTTTGCCAGGAAGTGAAAGACAGTTTTTAATCATGAAGAGCACAGGTTAAAGATATCCAGTTCAGATTTGAATGGCTGAAGTCTGCTCTGCTATAATAGAAACTTCTCCTATCCCTCCTCCCAGTGCTGAGCCTTTGCTTATCGTACTTGCTATAAATGCCTGCAACAATGGAAAGCAAAAGACAGATTCCCAGATGTGTGAGAGTAATGCCAAATTAGTGAACATTTTTCAGTTGTTTTTTATGGTGCTTTGGTTTCGGTTTGGTTTTTTTCTGGTATAGCTTGTATTTTGTTAATTTTGTTTTACTTTGAAGAAAATATAACATTTTTTGTCATATTAATGGACCATTTAAAATGGTACTACATCAAATACAATGCCAGATAAAGGTTGACTCAAACTGTGACACTTTTTCTCATCATATGACAGACATGAAGTCCAGTTCTTGAAAGCTGTCAGCAGGCATGTTTGCATGGATGGATAAAAACAGAGCCAGCCTCAATCTGCCTGTTTTCAGCCTGGCCAGGCAAAAGTTCATTCTGGTCCAGAATAGAGGCATCAGCACAGAGCAGTCTAAGCCATATGCCTTATCTTTCAGCAGAGTATATTATTTCAGACCCAGTGCCATGAAAGCATCTGTAAGGCATACTAAATTCAGTGGATAGATTCAGGTGATTTTCTTCCATTAAGATATTAAAGTATTTGGGCCTTTAGCTGTTCCATTCTCCACAATTTTTATGGCTTTTCTCTTTGTTTCAAGGTGTTTTTTGGTGTTTTTTCTTTATTTAGGTTCAATTTGCCGTTGACATGGTCTAGCAAGAGAAAGCAGAATAGTAAGAACTGGTACTGAATTACATTGCTAAGCATCTTTACTGAGTAGAAAATGGATGTCAAATGCTCACAAAAACAGCTACTGAGATCAATACTAAATTTCATAATGAGTCATATTTTTACTTATCTACATTTTTTTTAAAACACTAAAAATTATGTTGAAGACTGGTTTTATGGGAACACAACAATATGAGTCAAGCCTCAGTGGCAGCCTTTAGTAATATTGATCTCCAGATGTTTTTCTGGTCTTTTCTGAAAGTTTTTCCATGTGGCGACAAATAGAACATAGTTGACTTAAAAGAAAACATTACCATGGATATTATAGTCATCTTTCTTAGCTCCTTCAGTCTTTGCCAGCTTAATCTACACCTAATGTTTAAAGCCATATAGCAGACATGATAAAACACAAGTAAATTCTAACCTTACTTTAACCATTATAACTGAAATACAAAATTACTTCCACTATTTCCTAAAATGCTTATGTTTTCTTTTTGCTTTCGTGAATGAATATTGGTACCCATAAGCTAGAACTCTTTCTTTTCAATGCTCTGATATCATATTTTGTAGCACTTCTATTTCCTGAAACAGAAACAGACTTATTGTTCTTTGTCTTTTCATAGCATCCATGATGAACCAAAGTATATAATGAACCAAAGCTCTCATCATCCTCACAGTAGTGATAGAACTTCATATGATCACAAACAAAACCAAACAACTATTTCCAGTCGTATTACCAGCTGTTTCTCATAGTTGTTGCTTCAATCTCCTGACACAGAAAGCATTTCTATTTTTATGTTCTACACATACCTTTCTCTTCCTTTTAAATACAACACTAGACTTTATAATGACTGCTCATTCATCAGCTTCATAGTCACCATTCCTCATCATGCACTTGATTCTGACTCAAGTGACTGTGACTTCACCCCATCTGAAGTGGTCCTAACACTGTACTTCTCCTCCAGCATCATTCCTGTTATGGTTTGGATAATCACCTTTGTTCAAGTAAAGATATGACATACCAGCATAAGGCATTCTCATTAGGTATAGAGAAACTGTGACATATTCTGAACCAGTCAAATACAACGAACCTTGAAAATTAAAACTCTACTTCACTGTACTTTTGTGTAACATTTGCATTTTGTCTGTCTATCTTCTGTTACCATAATTTCATGTTACAAGTTAATGGCTATTTAAGTATATTACACGGCTAGAAACATCCAGCTATCTGAGGTTCATCCATGAAAGAACAAGGATTTAACTCATACAAAAATGTGAATACAAATCACATTACACTGGTTAGCTGTTAAGTTTGCCTAAGTAATCCCAGTATATAGAGGATCAAAAAGGTTGGTACAATGATATTTACAAGAAAATACAATAAGCTTGCACTTGATACAGTTTACCTCAATGTGCACAAGGCCAAAGCAAGTTCTTCGTACATGATACTATCCCAAAATTCAATATTCACAATATAACAACTCTGGACCCTTGCTATCTGCATTCCAGTCAACAATCAGCATGTAGAGAGTGTACAATCTCATTTCTTGTAGCTAAAGATTACTTCCCTGCCTTTTTTGATAGCTCATTAATTAAAAAAAAAACACAAACTTTTTTCTGATACTTTAATTTGTTCTGATTCGAGCGCATCATTCTCACTATGTATTGAAGAATATGGCTTCTGAGTACATGGTCAGCCAAACCAGACAGTTTTCCCTCAGACAATTTTTTTCTCCCATGTTAAATAACAAGAGAAAATAGAAGACAAAAATAAGATTCATTGTAATTGTCCCACATTCTTCTCCCACTCTTAACTGCCTTAAAATTTTGCAAATACTGTGCATTCACTTAGTAAGCAACAATATCCAAATAAACACAATCTAACAGATGAAGAAAAAGAGAAAACTCTCTTCAGTTTGCTCCTGAAAAAGGTACACAACCTAAACCGTGTAGTCAAGGTTCTTCAGAATGTCACTGACTGTGCCAGGTATAGAACTAAATTTTTCTAAAATAACTGTTCTGTACCTTAAACAGAAAATTGTTGGGAGAGAGAAAGGAAGGAGGGGGAAAGGGGGTCAATTTTCATGTTATTGTTATTATAACTTCTTAACTCATCCAGGTAAAATAACTCTTTTAGTATGCTTCAGTCTTAATGAGTTTTCAGTAAAACAATTTGACATATATCTGTATTGATAAAACCTTCTGAAAAACCCTATAGAACCCATCCATGTGATTATTCAAATTTTCTCCTCTAAAATTTGAGATTATGAGGTCACCCCATTAGAAAAAAATGGTTGATCTGAACAAATATGAAAAAGTCTATTTGGCAAAGAGGTGGATTTTGCACAAGGAAAATGTCTGATGTTGGTCACTGAGCATATGAATGAGAGACAGAGCATGGCACACTGCCTGGTCCACATGTTCAGCTGTGCTTGTACACTGAACTGGATGCAGAAATCTTTAAAAAGCAACCTGGAAACTAATTTTATGACAGTTAAGTTGTCAATCACATATATATGTCCATTTCTACCTGATGGGGTAAGAGATTCTGCAATAGGATGTTGGTTTAAAGGCAATCAAAGGCAATCAAAGTAGCAGGTGAGCATGGCATTTTAGGAACTTGGCTTTATTTTTTTCAAAGAGTTTTGGATGATGCAACAGTACATAAGAAGATAAAATTTCCATAAAGCTTAGAAAGAATTTACAAGCATCCTTTTTTCATGTGACCGAATTCTGAAATACTGCACGGATATTAACAGATAAACATTAGAATGTGTGAAAATGCAGTTTGTTACATGGTTCACAGTTCTGGTTTTTCCCCTGCTACTTTCTTGCACTCTGTGTGCACTTAATAGAACTTTTTTGCTGCCTTAAGTAATCCAGCTGAAAATGCCATGGTTTGAATCCTAAAGACAAAACCCAAGAGTTTCTGTTTTCACAGAAAAGCTAGCAACACTGAGACCAAAAATCACAGTAAAGGCCTGTTAACTCTTCCTGGACCAGTCATGTAGGCAGAACCAAGCCAGTACATCTTTTTTACTTTGCTCTGTTTTTTCATCATCAAGTAACGGGGTGAGAAATGAACGTCTCTGTGTCTATAGGCATCCATCTTGAAATGATACAATCTTGCCTTAGACATGAGATCTTCCTCATGAAGAAAAATCATCCCAACTAGCCACTTACATTGAACCTGTTACAGTCACTGTCTCTATACAGTAGCATAAAGCTCCATTTATCTGGGCACGTAAGGTTATATACTTGTCAGATGGGGCTCATTTTCTTTAAACCCATTATCAGCAACTTGTAACCTGACCAAGTTTCTCTTCCTCACTGTTGTTTTCCTCTCTGCCCACCACAGAACATCATTGTTGCCAACAAATTACTGACATCAGCTAATAAGCTATTTGAAAATGCTACCAGGCACAGCCACATAAAGCCACATGTAAACTGTTTTAAATTAGTGAACCCAGCCTATAATTCTGTAAATACTTTTATATTTGCACATGTGTTTGCGGGTGTGTGCATCTATATATATAGGCATTCACACAAATAAGCACGTATGTATGTTTAGATGCACACACAATCATATACAGGCAGAAGTAAACAGAAATGACAAGTCAGAGATACATAATTTTAACTTGAAGTTACCACTTTCTCTAATGGACAGGGAAGAAATGTTTACACTGATCACAAAGGGTCATAACCTTCAATCATCATCTGGCTTTTAATAGTATGCATTGTACTGAGCTTGACCAAGCACCTGGACAGAGCAGTTAAGATCCATGTTCAAAGTCATGCACATGTGAACTCCATGCCTACCAGTTACCTGAGGATTATTAATCACAATCAGGAGAACTAGTGTGTGTGTGGAGAGGGACTGCTTGTGTCTCGGTGGATGGAATCATGACAGCACTGTCAGGAGATCCATATATGAGTGCAGAGTTGTTTCAGGCAAATAGTTCATATCACTCCTTTAAACTGTTCATGAAAGTCACTGCACATAACAGAGAATGAAGCGCTTAAACAGTGGCACTAGAAACTTCAGGGATTTGCTTAAAATTCAGTGTGCATATTCCTAACAATCCAGTACATGTCTTTAAAATTTCAATGCACATCTGTGGGTGAATGCATGTTTTTTAAAGCTCTGCTTCCCATTGTCCTAAGGTTCTCCACAAATGGTATTAATGTTAATGAGATCTCTATAGTCCTACAAAAGAGGTCATTGAGCATTACGCTTCATGCAGCCATATCATTGGGTTTCAGGTTGTGCAGTGGTGAGCCCTAAGAGATTGCCATTGTAGAAAGAGAATTGAGTGAGACACAAAAGATCTGGAATTTGGTTGAAATCAGATTTCAAACAGTTCAGATTATTATCCAACACTCTCACAAGTTAATTTTCTGGGACAATATTTTTTTAATCCTTTCTCTTTTGAGATGAATCAGTTCTCCAGATCTCTGTGAAACTGCTGTAGTCCAGAGCATTTCTCATTTCTCCATACTATGGAGCTCATTTCACTGTGCACTGGTAATGAAAGACAGCTCAAGAGAGCTCTTTTCTGAAAACTGGAATTCAATAAAAATGAGGACACTCCCCAGATGTTTCTAAAATCAACACCTGGATATCAGCACAATGATAGGGGCTATTTCCATGGTGTGAACAAAGTCATCTATACGTAAAAGTACTGAAAATATTTGTAGATAACATTACATTAATGTAGCTGGGGGGGGGAGAAGAAAAAAGGTTTATTTAGTCTTTTTTTTTTTAATAGCCATCCTGAACCGTGTACAACCTAAGAGCAGACTAAACCATATGTCAGTAAAGACATCTACTGGGAATTATTACAGTTTCAGACAAGATGCATTATGGAGAAGGCAATGGGAAATGGGGAAATGAGTCAGGGCCTCCTTTACAAGCATACAAGTTAAAATGGTGAGAGTAAACCGTAAGAAGAGAATATTCTCCAAATTCAAACTCTAAAATAAAATTTGGGGTGTGGGAGGAAAATATGAATACAGTTTGTATAGTGGCAACAGTAAATAATGTCTTATGTCCTCCCTAGACTCCCAGGAACACCTGCTGGCAGAACTTTCTGCATTTCATAAATTTCTACTGGTTAGTTTAGCAACCCTACATGAAAGGTTCACCTAAGCACCAAGTTCCTCAGTTGTCACATTTTACTTTGTTTGTATTTAAAAATGACCTTTCAGGGTCTGGCCTCACTTTTAGAGGGTATATATTTTTTTTTCTTACTTTTCTATTCTTTCATTCTGAATCTTTTTTTTTCTCTCCTCTCAGGCTGTATACCACCTTTAGCTGCTACCATTAGCAGTGCAATACATTCAGAGACTTATCATGATAATATAAAGCACAGATCCTAAAATTGTTTTGCTTGTGAGCATACCCGAGCCATTTTGCTTCCCTGCCTGTTATTTTCCCAAAGTCCTTTCCCTCTCCCACTGCCTGCCCAGCAATCAGCACATTTTGGCAGCGCGGAAAAAGAGAAAAGCTACGACAACGCCGGAGCAGCTGAAGGCCTCACATGAATAAAGCACTTAAGACGAAGACTGTATAATTAAGTGCAGACCTGCACTGCAGCCTCCCCTTGCAGCGAGGTGGTTATTAAGAGGAGGGAAGCCCGCGATCATTACCCAGCAAAGAGGATGATGACTGGCTGCTCGGTGTCAGGCCTCCGGTGGCTGGCTTTGTCACCGGCGCGGAAAGGAGAGTTCACTTTCTGTCAAAACTGGCTTTGCCAAATGTTATCATTTTAAATGCCGTGAAAGAGAGGGAGCTGGGCCTAGGGGTATACACAGCCCCATATGCTGGTGACAGTGATACAAGTGTAATTCTAGACTATTAGAGTGACACATAAGATCATTTCTGCCCCAGAACATGAGACAGCTGAGGGGATTATTCAGGACAGGCTGTCACGCAATAAAATTTTCAGAAATCTGTTAACCCCAGCTCAGACCCAGTGAATATTTTATTGCTTAACACTGAGAAAAAGTATATTTATTAACTATAGAAAGATATAGCCGAGAGGCTGGGCAGATGAAAGGTTACAGAAAAACGAACTCACTTGATATCCTGCAGTAAAAGGTAGCAGTGTGATCATGGAGCTAAGGAGAAGAGAAAATACCCTCACTGATCTGTATTTGCATCCAAGGTAGAAATCACAAATAAAAGATATGACACTGACATTAAAAAGAAGGATTCTATATTCTCCCACAATATACAATGGTAGCTATAGCATGTGGAGAATATAATATGTAAACTGTAAACTGATGTTCAAAATTTCTTGAAGCCGATTAGGCTCAGGGATACCTCAGCAAGATAGCATTCCAAATGGAATGTGCATAAATTGGGGGCTTAAGGCATATTGCTTTCTGTTAGCTCAACTACATTCTTTCAGAAGAAAACATTGACTTTTTTTACAGAAATCTAGTAATATTTTGTTATACTGAAATAACAGCATTTTCTGTCTTGAAGGAGTGCATATTAGCCAAATCCTGATTAAAATTCATAGAAAGCAACACAAAGAATACACAAGGAGCCTGACTATCAGGCTATTATTCAACCACTATATAATGTTTGCATTACCCCTCTGCTAGTTATACAAAGGTATAAACATGCATGTGTACAGTTAAACCTGCTATTTCAAGCTCTTTTTTTCATGTGATATGTAAGTACTTTTCACTGAAACTGGAGTTACGGTCATAACCTGAAGTTTCTGTTCAACATTTAAGTGTTCCTTGCTAGAAGGTAAGTAGCAAAGGCAGTTGCTGAGAAACTTTTTTATTAAAAGAGTAAACTGCACAGTAAATTATTGTCATGATGAAGATAATAGTATGTCAACCGGTTCCTTCTGAATGGAAAAGTTAGACTAGGCTTTGATACAAGATTTCAGAAATCATTGAAGAAAAGCTATTGCTATATATGTTAATATTTGTATTAAAACCATTCCAAAGTTAGTCTACACAGTTTAATGTGTCTATGATTACAACAGACAGCATTCGCTCAACAATGTCACAAAGGTCAGTAGGAAAAAAATAACATGATATGCTTTTTGAAAACTCTCAACATCTGAATAGTGTGTCCAGGGTGTAAGAGGAGCCCATGGGGGTGCACTTGGAGAACAAAAGCAACCCTTCTGCTAATTGACTGAAAAATTAGCCAGGTCCCCCTGTGGGGAGCACACAAGACAGCAGCAGATGGAGACAGCTCGGACACAGTGGCAAAAAAAGCTCCTCAAAACCTGCTGTGAATCTGCCTGCAATTATGGGTCACAACACTTTTCTTGTTTAACAGAACACAAGCAAGACAAACAGAGGACGTGAAAGCTGGGAAGGTCATAAAGTGATTGTAAATCTATTATTTTAGATGAGGAACTGCTGAAGATTCTTAAAGTGTTCTTAGTTATGTGTTGTTTAATGAGCTAAGTTAAATAGCTCCTTGCCAATGGTGCTATGAAAAGCTGTTTTGTGAGCAATCTGAAATAATTTGTTTTGCCTCTCACTCACCTTCCCCTTGGTTTGTTCTTTCATAACATAACTTCTTTCATCCCCAAAATGATGGTTATACTGTTATACTGGTGATTCTGGTTTAGTATGTGGATAGATGTCTGAAAGATAGAGCACTAACCCAACATTAAAGAGGCACTTATATCAGCTTGTGGCAAACAGATGTATAAATGTTTATTTTTTATATCTGAGCCCTTCATCACTGTCATTTCTATCTTAGCTTTATTATGGTTTCCTTTAATTATAATATTCTCTAATTGTAGTTTCTGTGATTCAATTCTAGATATAAAACCCACAAGTATAAAAATGAAGAGCTCACTTCATCCCTCTCACAACAAAACTGTGGTTTGGTCTGAAATACCAAAACTTTTATTTTTGCTGGAAGTGCAAAGACCTCTTTCCAAAGTAATTGAAATGAGATTCATTTATTTGTAAAGTTTCATTCAAAGACATTTTATTTTCTTGATGCATTCTAAAGATCAAGTCCTATACCTGTTTCCTATTTCATAATCAATATTATAATTATGCACCAAAAAGAAAAAAAAATGGATGAGAGAGGATTGTAGAGGATTAACCATTCATAAAATCTAAACAGGAATACATTCATAGTCAATCATTATGAATAATCAATGCAAAATAAATACAATAATGAATATGATAATGGATAAGCCAGTGTAAATATCTGGCTTAAAGTGCATAAGTAAAATACTTCCTTTTATTTCACATTATTTTCTTTCAGTTCCCTTACATGATGCTGTCACCCAAATTAATATGCAGTTTCATTACCAATGTCTATTTTTTTTAATCCTATCACCTTCGACAACAGACTTGGGATAACACCCAGGCCCTATTGAAATTAGTAGATATAGTCAACAAAAGTGGACTCATGTCTCTGGAGAACTGTGTTCCAGATATTATTGCTTTGTCTGTTACAGACCCCTATTCCTTTATGTCAGCTTCCAGGATCAAAGCTGAGGACCTGATTCTGAAGTTGCACAAGGATGGCTCCACGTCACTCAGAAGTCGTTCCTGCTGGTTACTTATGTGAATAAACACTGGAACACACAAAAATGCAGGGGTAGAACTTCACAGAGCTTAGAAAAGGACCTTTTATCTGAAAGTAGTTTCCCTTCCTGGTTTCACACATGGGTTAACTCTCAAGGACATTGTAACATATATTGCTTTATCTACAATGAGTACATAATAACAACTATTTTCCATTTCCCAGGCTTTTTGGATCACCTCTTCAAAAGCACAGTATGCTTATTTGCACTTCTTGCTTCAGCTTTTCATTCTACACTGCTGAAATTGATGGCCTCATTCCAGGGAACCCAAGTGTGTGGCAGCGACATTGGCAAGCATGGAGCAGTGAAATTATTCTGACCAAAACAGATTTTGCTCAGAACCACAGTTATTCATTTGCTTGTACTAAAATTAATTCATTTGTTTTCAGCATATCTCATGCACAGGTGGTTTGTTTTGTTCTTATTAGGTAGCAAAATTTTTTAACCAGTTGCCTACAGATTCTGAAAAGAGGAAAAGCACGTCTTGTGATTTATGTTCTATGCCTGAATAAATGCTTAATAGAGGATTTTTTCCCACAAATTTTGAAAATAAAGCAATACTTATTAAAATGATCTACTGATAATGTTAGAAAATTATGTTCTTTATTAAGATGAAAAATAAGAAGAGCTTGTATGATAATTAGTGTGTTGTCCTTCTTTGAGCTGTATCTCCAATCATCACTTACTGTAATAAAAAGCTTTTCCAGTTTAAAGATACTCCGCCAAAACCTTTATGAGTATTTTCTTTAACATCTGTACAGTTGAAACTGCATTACTTACCTCATGTCATACAGTCCGTCTCTGTGAGACGAGGGACACTGCAACTTTTCCATTTTTATTCTGTGTGGGCACCAGAAACTATAGCATGTCCTGGAATAAAACATGAGTCCACACCACTAGATACCATTTGGAAGAAAAAGCTTTCATGATGAAAGTGGCTCAATGTACTTTTGTTCCTAATGTATGCCTAACCAAAGTGTCTTTTGAACTCTCAAGCCCTAATTTGGGAGTGACTCTGTGTCTATTTCCCGGCTGTGATTCAGACTTCCAATGGCAAGTGCTTTAGTTTAAGTTTTCCGTCTGTAAAATGGGGAGAAGACATACTGCTGGTTATGAGGGTTACAGGAATAAGAATCAGCAGTGTTTTGTCCTATGATGAATCGCTATATGTGAATCGTACTGTGAGCAACAAGAAAAACAACCCTAGAATGCAAGTGATACTTGGTCCTTTTACCCAAGAAACACATAATATAATGTCCAATACAAGCATTGGTAGCTTTCTCTCTGGTGTTGTCATGGTGCTCAAGGTGACACTAAGCCTTTAAGTAGAGGTGTGGAGGACTAAGACTGTATCCTATCCATTGACTGATAGTGTCCAAAGGCACTGGATATAAGAAGAGAACTGCAAATATGGAGTTTTAAATTTCTGATTCATATGGTGCTCATGGAAATCTCAGATTGCAAACCCATAGCAATTCAATTTTTTGTTTTGTTGTCTTTGCTTCCAGAACACTCATACTGCACACATAATAAGGTGGCATTTGCCTATGCACGGGGATTAAATTGAGATCTTACTTGAAGTATTTGAAACAGCAAGATTAATACAGAAATAGTTTGCTTGATCTGTGATGCTACTAAAATACATAGTGTTTTCCTATTGTGCATCTGATCTAAACTGGTGGTAATCTAGCTTATACTCAAAATACCAAATCACTCAATTTTTCTCCTTTGCACTAAAGTGTCAGTATGCTGGCCCAGGGATAAACACCACCAACTTACTCTTCAGTCTTAGAGAGTAAAAACCCAAAAATACACAAAACCCCACAAAAACAAACCAACAAAACAAAACAAACAAAATAGGAGCAATTGTTGAAAACACAAAAAAATGAATCCAAAACCTACAAGTAAAACTTCTGAATACAGTAGCACAGGTCTTCAAATAACAGCTTGGGGAAATAAAACAGAAGGCTACTTCAGCTCTTCTTTTGTGAATGGGATGTGGCAGTGCTATTCAGACAGCAAGTGATGAGGTTGTGAAATGAATATGGAATCACTTCAGCATGCTAACTACAGGCTTCTCTTTCTAAATAAGAACATTTTCCTTTGGTTTTTCTATCTATAAAGTATGCATACTGGCTAAGTGAAATCAGTGGAGTAAGTTGTAAATGAGAAAGTGCATGAAAGAGAAGTAATAAACAGATTACAGAAAACAAAGCAAACCAAAAAGAGTCAGTGCACTGCAATGTCTGCACTGCCGTGAAGCACAGTCACTGCCAAGTGGTGCTGCATTATGCAAACATTGCTGCATTATGGCAAGAAAAAACCCAGCATTACCAGGGTGTCAAATCACCAGTACATCCAGCCATACCATGCAGTTTCTGGGATTCTGTCATTTTCGTTCTACTCTGCACAACTACAGCTGTCCAGGCTTTATCATCCAAGCTCTATGGTAGAACCATTGGCTTGCCATGTTCTCAGTGCAGTCACTCTTTCCTTAAGCAGTGAATACAGCTTGTGTTCTCGTGCTAGGCTGTGTTGTTCAACCAGCAATGATCTACCAGCAAAGGTCCATTGTGCTTTACGATTGCTGGTGCAAACACCACTTTGTGACATGACCTGTCAAGCAAAGTCTGCTGTGCTTTGCTGCGGAAAGTATCTGGGCTGTCACTTTGAGTTGTTCCACCCATATTCTGTTGTGAAGACTGTGCTCCTGAGCAGCACAGGTAATGGGACACTTGTGGCTAGCACAGGTTTTTCCCATGAGAAATTTTCTTGTGTTTTATAAATAAAGATAAAGTTTGGATGTTGTTGGAACAGTGTCCCAGAACTTGGACAGTGCAGGCCTGGCCAATCGGGCCTGGGGGAAGGCTTCGGACTGACCAATCTGGGTGACTTTTGAGAACTCTATATATGTGATGAAATCAAAACAATAAAGGTCATTCCTTCTTGCCACTGAGAACTGGTGCCTTCATTACTCTGCTAGCTGCTCAACAGCGACAGGACACTATGACTGTACTATCGCTGTGTATTACATGCATATGCATGCAATATAAACCATTTGTAGAGCAAGAAGGACATGAAATTACATGAAGGAAAGTACTCTATTTCTTTTATCCAGAAAACATGTCTTACCCCAAAATAAATCACAAGTATCAAGAAAAATGCTTTGAAAGATAAATTGCTCTAGACAATGTTTTAACTTTAATGTTCCCCTCTTTTTCAGGCTCAAGAAAATGTGTTTAAGACTGATTATAAAGTAAGTTCTGAAAACTGGTGCTTTGAGATTGTAACAGGTTCATTATGACTGCAAAAAATTTTACAGGCACTACTTCACAAGATTCTGTCTTCAACTACCAGTTCTTTTTTAGAACTTTATATTCTGATACTTTTATACTTTTAAAATATAAAAAGTAGCTTTATGTCTTCTCTAAATCCCTCTGATTCATCAGATTAGTCTTACCTCTTCCCAGCCATACCAAGAACAGAGAAAAGACAATTAGGATTTTCTATGGAAGACTAATGGTTGATCCCAATGCAGACAGTAAGAATGAAATCATGATGAGAATGCATTTATGATGCAGAGTGTTTTAGCCTTTGCTCAGGGGTTTTGTCTCATACATGCTTACCGAGTGCTTTTAGACTTTTGCTTGAATAAAAGCATTTGACTTTGACAAAAAACCAAGCCTACCATTAAAACAGCAAGAAGCTTATGAATTAGCATTCTCAAGACTTTCAAGGACTGTTCTTTGATATGAAAGCCATGTCATGAGTTGGAGAAGTTCTGTCCAGTTGTGAGGATCTCTAAAGTCCACGTGAATCAGGAAGGATAACACCACTATACAGTCTTCTGGGAATGTGCCAGTCTTCCCTCCTCTCCTACCATTCCCTTTTACCAGCAGCTTGGCTTCATGACTCTATCACCGGGTTCTGAATGTGGCATTGCAATATTCACTATATTGGCAAACAGTTTGGTGTAACACCCAGCACAGAATGACCAGAAGAGATAGTCTCATTCAGTTGCACATAAAAACCCAAGTGTTAATTATTCACTCTCCACTACTGTAGTGGATTTCTCTCAAGGGTTGTGCGAAGTACGAATTAAATTCATAGCAGCTTTGTTTGACAACCTTTCCAAAAACATCCTCAGAGTTGCTGGACTGCCACCTATTATTACCACCTTGGGAATAAATAAAATATTGTTTGGTTTTTTTTTTATGGAAGACATTTCTCCAGACTGCTTTTTTTCTCTGATTCTTAAAAAAAAAAAAAAAATGAATTAATAACAAACATGTGAAGACAGATTATTTGCAATTGGATTGATATATGATATAAGAATTTAAGTATGACTACAGGGCAACTGCTCTTTGCCTGGGGATTCTTACTGTGGTTCCGTAAGGGCAGCACCACAAAGTCTTTTTAGTAGCCTTATTTTCATCCATATTAAGAGAAGTTCAGTGCTTAAATGCTCATGCAGATTTCTGATGTACTGCTTATATACAAAGCATAACAATTATAAGTTATGTTCAGAGCTATTACAGTCTGGAATTCTATCAGTGCCTAAAGGTCAGGGTCCACATCAAAAACAAAGAGTTAAATCCTCTTATTTCAGACACACACACACCATTTGCTGCTTGTGAAAAAACACTGCCATACCACTAATCTTTACAATGGAGTTTAAGAACATGTTTTGACACAGAATACTGTAGGAGTCACTGGGTCCCAACAAAATTGTCAGTCTAGAGAATTTTGTTGCATTAGTGACTAGTAGATTACAGAAGACTCCACGAATTAGAGAAAAAGCTCTTTTATCCAAAATAAAGTGAAAGCCAAGGGGGAAAAAAATAAAAGCAAACCAACAACAATTAAAAAGAAAACTAAAACCCACCACAGAAAACCTGTAGCTGTGAAAACATCATTAAAACCAAAATTTAAAATGTCATAAATCTGTTCAAATATGGACAGCAATTTTCAAACATTTTATGTCAAAATACTTGGGTGTAGTTAAAGTTGGTTTGCAGATTCTAGTAGGCCACACTTTATTGAACAAATCTTAGTAACATAAAAATGTGAGAAATAGTGTGTATGTGTGTGTGTATATACATATGCTTGTCAGTACTTTGGGCTCTAGTTCCAACAGAAATCAGGCATTTAGAGGTCTGCCCATTTCTAATCCACAAAATAATGGAAATATGTAGCTAAGACTGCCATCCTTATCTTTCTCCATTGCACTTATTGTAGCACATGTGGCATGTAACATCAATCTCAAACTTCTGTAATGTCAAATACAAGAGTATGATCTAAGCCTGAAGTGAAAGCATTAGCTGATGCTCTTACTTTGGATTATTTTCCTTACTTTAAATCCTGTGGATTTAGTGCATAGGGTTTGGGCTTTTTTTCCCTGTATGTTCACATTCAGTGTATAAATAAACACCAAACTTACTACTGCAATATCAAGTAAATAAGCAAAATACACAAAAATCAAAGTTTCTAGAACAATTTTAGTATAACTACATTGTGTATTTGGGATACACCCTAACCTTGAATTTCTGACTGTCTAGTAGTTTCCCTCACTGGGGGTAAGTTTCATGTTTTCCATGTATTGATACATTGAAAGAAAAATAAACTATATTTTGATGTTCTGAGCACCCAAATCCTCTGGGAACTAACTTCTTTCTGAAAGAAAACTGTATCATTTTGGAACCCCTTTAAGACTTCAAAATTTAGTTATTTTACCAGTCTGCAGCACTGCATCTTTACATACACTGTAAAATTAGCATAAGTTTGACTTGCATCTCTGAACCAAACCTGCCTATCATAAGAATTGCCCAGGCTGTGGTGCTCACTGGAGACAGAAAACTCAGGGCCATTCACAATCTTAGCACGTCCCAGCTCAATAAGTTAGGCTGTGATGACAGAGTAGAAGCAATTCCAAGAATATCATGCTTGGCATAGGACCAGTTCACTGCAACAGAAGACATTTCTGTAAACTTGGTGACCATTACTGAAAGAGCTGTGCATGATCTTTAAAGGAACCATTAGCATATTTCCTACACCCAAACATAGCTTTCCTTAGCATAGTATGAATAATATGAGATCAAACTAACAGTAAATTGGGAACGTGGATGAAATGTTTTCATTTGAAGAGAAAAAGAGACAGCAATTTTTCATGTTGCCAGGAGTTTTCCAACCTACTGACTTACCAAGAAACACAAAAAAAGAGAAGAGGAAGAGTCTACTATGCTTGTTTCCTCCAGGAGTTTTCAGTGGTGAAAATAGAAAAAAAAAATATTTCAAGGACACTACAACAAATAACCACATGAAGATGAGCCCCTGTACCATGTTCACGGACAGGCCCAGTTAGGATGACTTCATGCTGTAGATACCAGGAGTACTGAACAAAAGTAGAGTTGAATTTTTTGCGATTTTTTTTCCTGTTCTATATTGTTGTGGTGGTTTAGGAATGGTAATCCCCAGTTTATCACTCCCACTAAGAAGAAAACCACAAGCCACTCCCCTCTCCTTCTGGTGAGAGAGGAGGGCAATCAGGTAGAGATCACGGGATGAGATATAAACAATTTATTGGAAACAGCAATGAAATAGGAAAAATCAACAGTAACAGCAGCAATATTAATAAAAAAGAGTACAAAAAGAGGGTGATTTACATTCAAAACGTTCACCGAGGGTCCCTGGGCAGCAAAGAACTGTGACAGATGGGTTTCCCTCTCCTGCCACACTTTTCTCTACCTGGGGCTACAACCTTCTTCCTGGAAAGGAGAGACCCTTACTTCTACCCGCAGTGATGATTTGAGTGGTACAGAATAACAATCCAGACAAGCCCACTTAGCTCCAGGCTCCACCCCCTCATGGCAAAAAGATTAACTCTGTCCTGGCCAAAACCAAGAGAATTGTATAGGGACATGTTATATATAGATGTACAGTTTCTATCTGTACTGGTGCCTGTAATAGCTGTCCAAGTGAAAGAAGAAAAGGAAATGGACACAAACTGAAACAGAGGAGATGATA